>NW_019396239.1:47201-189078 GCF_000591075.1 Eurytemora carolleeae | reverse complement strand
CCACCTAGTCCCCGCCCATCTCCCCCCCCCCTTTCACACCTGATGATGTAGTGCATCCTCAACCTATCAATTTTCAATAATAATTTAAGTTTAATGATATATTTGAGTGTATTTTAGAAACCAGAAAATCATTAAGTTGGTAGAAATATAAACATTTGTTTTCAAGTTATCAGCTATTTAAGCTATATAAGCTATTTAGTTAGTAATTGACTAAGAATTTTTTTTCGTTGCATTCTGAAAATAATTAAACTTTAAGTTAAAATACTGGAATTTCGAAATTTTGTTTCATGATAACTTTTTATTTTTATTTTTCAATTCGTGAAACTAGAATATTTCGATAATTTCGTTCTCTCTCATTTTAATGAAAAAGATTTTTTACGCTTGGAAATAGAAGCTGCAGTAAATCCTTTATAGTAACAAGAATTTTGATTACCAGAAATAGAATTATAAGTATAAAAATGATTCTCAAACTATAGAACTCAAAGACTCCACTCTCTCGCCCTCCCATAAATTTAAAGAAAAGATAATATTTGCAAATTGCAGTTACTCATAGATACTTTCAGAGATAGATAGATAGATAATGAGAGTTCTGTCTGAAGCCTAACCCTGAGCAAGAAAACTAGTTCTCTCTACATCTCCTGAAACCCCTGGAGGGACGTGCCAACCAGAAAAAATGTCTCGACTCTGAAAAATTTCTCCGAGTCTGGATTTCCAAAGGTTTATCAAACGTTATTAAACCCTGGTTTACTCTGCTCCTTGAACCAGCTCCAGTATGGACGTGAACCCTGTAGTATGGTTGGTTCTACTAGGTCTAGGAGGATCTGGAGCAAAATTTGTATGTCCTGGAGAAGGATATTTTCCAGATCCTGAGTCCTGTACATCCTTCTATAGATGTTTGAACCGTAGCACTAGTTACAAGTATCAGTGCCCTTTAGGTATATTTAATAAAGCATCATTTTAATTACTAAAAAGTTATTTAAACAAATCCTAAAAAATCGTTTTTTTCAGGAACGGTGTATGACCCAAATGTGTCAAATTGTAACCACGCCTTCCTAGCTCCGCCCTGTTTTATCATTCTTGGTCCTTCTCCGGCAGTAGTTTACCCTGATTACCCTGTGTATCCTCCCTCTCCTCCGATCTATGTTGATCCTCCCATGACTACTCCGTCTCCTCTTCCTAACCCTGAGGACGGATCTCAGGGTTCAGGATCAAATCCAGGTCTAGAATCTACAGGGTCAGGTTCAACTGCAGGAGATAATGCAAATATAGGATCAACAGGATCAGAAACTTCTCAGGGAGATACAGATTCAGCCGGGTCTGATGAATCTGGAGTAACCAACCCAGAATTAGTTAAACCTCCTACTCCAGAGAACGGGGAAAGTAACGGAGACAGTTCTCCGGATACAGGTTCAAGCGGGGGCGGAGTAGATACGAGCAAATTTACAGTTTCCTCTGATTCAATTTATCCCTGCACCGAGCCTGGATATTTCTCCGAACCCTCGGATTGTAGAGAGTTCTATACCTGCAAAGAAATTACTCCAGGTCAGGAAAATATCTATCAAATTGGAGTGTAGTGGTTTAAAACTATACTTAGGCTATTTCAAGCTGGTTTAGGGCAGATTGGAGGAGGGGGCGGGGGGGAGGTTAAATACTAGGCTTAATCCTTCTACATTTAGAGGATTTAGAGAAAACTAGTCTAGTTTTACAACTTTTTATCACAATTAAAAATAATAATTTGTAAAAAAATGTAATCGACGAAGTGGAACCATGTTTTCTATCCTGATAACTTTATGGATAGAACAGGATATTAAGGGACGGGCTATAGAAGCCCCCCCCCCTTCTCCAATCTAATTTTACTCTTAACCTAGAATCTTTTTTTACTATTCCCTGACATCTAGAGAGAGAGGTATAAATTCTGTATTCTGATAAGGATATGGTGCACATACCTATTTCACTTTGGATTTTTAAGCCACTGGTGAACCCAGGGGCGTATATAAGGATTTTATAGTGTTGGGGGGGGGGGGGAAATTTGAAATATATTTTACCCTCCCCCATTGAAAAATAAATACCCCCCCCCCTTATAATTTTATATAAAATTATTGGTTTTTGGATGGGTTTGATTTAAATTTTCCACTCATTTCTGACATTTACAAACTCTATCAAGTAAACGTTTCCTTTCCTACCTTTCATCTTTCACCTTGTTTCATATCCTTCATTATAGTCATTAATTTTACATTAACTACATTTGTTTGATCTGTTATAATATATACATATTAACATATATAATAATTTTTACTCTAACCTAACCTAATCTTTAGGAAAAGCTACTCTGCAAAACTTTGAAATATTGACTTTGAAACACCAAAGGCTGTGTAAATATCGGCTTCCTATTCCACAGTTTTATGGGTCTCACTGTATAGTTATAATATGGGGGAATTATAGGTCGGGTAAAGCTGGTCAAATTTATGATTTTAATGATTTCCAGGTGTTCTATCAGCAGAACGACTGTTCAGATGTCCGTCCCGGTACAGGTTCGATCCCGTCACCAGACTCTGCCAGAGGGAGGAGAAGGTGCAATGCAACCAGGAGAACCTCTATTACTCCAGCAGGGACCTACTTGTCTTCCAGCTCCAGGAGAACCAACTTCAAGAGTTCTTCTCACAACCGCTATTCTTCTCAGGGATACATTCTTTGTAGAAAAATAATCATGATAATAATAATAATAATAATAATAATAATAATAATAATGATAATAATAATAATAATAATAACCCCCCCACACCCCACCTAGTCCCCGCCCATCTCCCCCCCCCCTTTCACACCTGATGATGTAGTGCATCCTCATATAATGATAATAATAATAATAATAATAAACGAAAAACGAATGTCTGCAGGAGTAAAGAGATCCATCCTCCCCGGAGTTTCCGGAGCAAACCAGTTCTATCCTGGAACCCATCCACTGTTCAGGGTGCAGACTCCAACCCTTCAAGGAGTCTATCCGTCCTTCTCCAGTACCTCAAACATACAACAACGAATCTCAAAACCTGAGTTCTCTTCCAACTATCCGTTCTTCCAACCTTACAGCATGTACAAACCAAACTACTTATACACACCTGCACATTACTAAACAAGGATTAAGATAAATGTTTTTTTTACAATATTTTCAGAAGATCAGGAATTCCACAGTTGTCATTTTTACAATCTAATATAGCGATTTTCAAAACAGAAGCAATGGTCGTGCTTTAGATCCGTGATTATCATTGACCAAGAGCAGATACTTGTGTGGCTTCTAAATGATTGGTTGCTCTTTAAATAAAATCATTCAACTAATCCGTTGGACCTAAGCAAATACGAATTAGTGGTCTGAAGTTCCAACCTCTGATTCGTGTGCTTATAGGGTAACATCCAAAGCTAGATGAATTGATACGACAGTAAGGAATAACATAAAAAGCTTAATAAATTCCCTCTATTGATTGTATTGATTCGACGCAAATTCTGATTTTTCAAACTGTTGATAATTTGATAATTTTTCTAATTTTCTTACAAACCCGTATAACCAGAAGTGAGAACTTTTGAGTAGTAAGTATCAGGATTTAGCATTGGCCTCCATCTGATGCAAATCTACGGATTAAATTATCGTTATCCCCTGATGGTCATACCCTTTAGGTCAAGCAGTGATCCTCAAATTAAAAAAGTGCCCACATTTGATATCAAGATCAAGGGTTCAAGATTAATGATATCCACACAAGGTGCCGATCAGAACTTAAATACACGCTTATTTTATTTTTAATGCCTACTCTATTTTTCTTTATCTTCTCCTGATCAGAACTAGAATACCCGCTTATTGTATTTTTAATGCCTACTCTATTATTCTTTATCTTCTCTTATATGTTGTAACTAAATCTGTTAGTCTAAATATGTGCGTGCTTGTTTATGTGTACAAAATACATTTGATCTTCTATGATAATTTAAGAATCTCAGCTCTTAGCACATCTTGCTCTCTCAGCACAGTACACTAAATAATTTATAACCTTTTAAAGTGAAATAAACAAATAAATTCGCATTCATGCATTCATTTTTTAAGTCTTTCTAGTAATTTTTTTTTGTGAAGAATAAGAATTAAAGAAAATGATAGAATTTATTAGGACTGTTCACGTACATTCATAAAACTCCAATATTTTGAATAAGGAATCTGTTAGCTCAAAAATATTCCTGATACCTAGAACTTTTGGAGATCATTTAAATTTACATATTTTCATTTCTAAGCTATAAAAATTCATATTATACGTCGTTTAAGTTTTATTAATCCTTCGAATATACAGGGTCACCTGCACAAAGAATGAAACTTCATAGACGACTGTACGGAATGTATTTACTACTTTTCTTAAATCCTTGGTTCCCTTCATACTTTAATCTTGTTACTTTTATTACTAAATTATTCAGTATAATCGTTTATTAGCAGACTATATTTAAGACAGAAGACTTATTTTGTTTAATTTATTTATTCCGAAAAAAGAATTTCTTTTGTAATTTTAGGTCTTATTCTTTGTGGGTAACCCTGTATGTTTATTTTCCAAGAGGTGAAAAATACCATTCACGCAACGGCAATGATTCCCCCTTTTCTAGAAATTTCCAACAAGTTCTGGAAATAAAGAACATAAAACGGTTCTCCTATCTAATTACCAATAAACTAAACCGGGCGGAACGGAACCAGGGGTTTAAGTTAAAACTTGAGAAGCTTCTTTAGGAAATTGTCAATTTTATTCTTGATTGATCCTTACAGGGTAGCGACCAACTACTTTTAATTTTCGTTACAGTAACCGAAAACACAATTACTATTGAAATATTTAACTTAGGTTGGGAACCCAGCCTTGCCTTGAAACTAAACTTCTGTTTTAAACCAAGCTAAGAACGTTATAAGGAGATTTTTACTTCCGCAAATCGGTCAAGAGGTTTATGGGTTCAGATCGGACGTCAAACTCGTCAAACAGAATTAACCCAGAGTTGGCTGGAAAACTAAACTTTCTCTAAAAAGACAACCCACTCAACTTGGAATTTTTAAATGAAATTTTAGAAAAGAAATATTCTAAAGGAATTGAGTCTTTTCCACAAACTCAAATTTTTAAACCTCTGTATCTTTTCAACCTAATACCGTAATCCTTCGATATTTCAAACTAAGATTATTTGGTTAAACAGAATGAATAGTTTGAAATATCTAAAGTTTACGACGTTTGGTTGAGAAGATATAAAAATTTGAAAATAAGATTTTGTGGCAAAAACTCATTTCCTTTATAGCAGCTTTTCAATATTAGATACGCAAGAAGATATTTCGTATAATACTGAAAGTAAATATTATTTTGTTAAGAATAGAAAACGGACATCTTGTAAATATTCAAAAACATGATTTCGTATTCAATTTGAGAAAAATTTAGAATCCGTAAATATCAAAACATTTTATTCATATTTTTCGAATTGTTTTAAAATCATCAATTTTGAATACTCCGCAAGGTAGGCCAAAATTTGAAAAGGCCAGATATTAATCTATCATTTTTAATTTTTCTAATTACTATGTTTAGTCAGACACACTGTGCTTAATGTACTCACCTGAGATAGTGATCCAACACTCGAGATTTCTTTCTTTCTATTTAGAACAACAATCTCCCGGGATTGAATCAAACAAATGCTATTAAAGGGACTGTAGGTGTAATTTGTGTCGCCCACACTACTCTGCCGCTTTAGTAATTGTAAATTGGCGGTACAGTCAAAAGTAGGACTGCAAAGGTTGGCCCAGCTCGGATAATAAAATGAACAGCAGTGGGGCGTCCACCATTCGTTTTACACTTATAAAGTTAATCATTTCTAAGTGCGGTTTTCTAATTAAGAGACTCAACAAAATAATCCACATTTTAAGGTGGGAAACGCGCGATGTGAAACGATTATGGATCATGCTCACAACTTTAATGATTTAATCGTTATAATCTGGTATGTTAAGACATATTTGTTATAGAAAAATATATCTAACTCTCACTACTGATGAAACTATAAAGAACTACTATAATGTATTTTGCTTTTACAAGACATGTATTGCATTCCATAATTCAACTACTATATGTAATTAGTTAAGCATACTCATATTAATAATAACAGTAAAAGGAGATTCAAATATAGAACAGGGATTGACTGCTATACTCTGCTATATAAACGGGTTAGGACGGGAAACTAAGCGGTTTCTCAATCAGTATGTGTGTGTGTGTACCGTGCTGAACGGTACATAAATATAATAAAATGATGTCCAATCGGAGAAAATATTGTTTGCATCCGGTCTGATCAGCCCGCCTGACTAGCTGGGTTCAAATTTATCTCATGATACAAGGGTCCCGTCCTGTCCCGTTAGTAAAGGTATAAAAAGCTAAAATGTTTGGAAGATATCATGGTTTCCCTGTACAACTAACCACAGGCTGTTTTACTCAATATATTGGTTTCAATACTAAAAATAGTTCCGCTGTATTCATTCCCAGCCTTTGTTCTTTGTTTATTCATTAATGAGTTAAGGTTCAAGTATTCTCTAGGTATAAGTATAAACGCTACAATTTCTCCGAGATAAGGTTCATTCGTTGGTTCAGCATTGTAAAGTCTTTTTTTGAATAAAAATGTCCGCCTAAGAATCTATAAAAACTAAAAACTCCGCCTTGAGTTCTATGAATGCTTAAAATACGCCTCCGCCTTGGGTTATATTCGCCTTCATTTTTCTATTTTCTACGCCACCGGTGCTGCTGATCAATAGTATAAAATTCTTCTGTCTTGATAAAAATCTGCCAAGTGTAAACTCTTGTTCTGCCAATTATGTATTTCTACATCTCCACCTTCTCTAGTTTCAATCCTCTGTCTCAACACTTTCCAACAAGGAAACACAGTCCTTGACTGCGTGGTAGAGAATATTCTGAAAAAATATATATTATATTAAATACAAACCATGACTAAAAAGTACATAGACGCTATATAGAATAAACATCACAATGACAAAAGAAAAGAGGAGGAAACTATAACTTCAATTGAGAAGTTTACATAAAAAAGATTTAACGGAACATTTGAGGTCGCAACTTTTGCAAATTGACACAACTGAACTTTTTGTTTAATCCGTAAGCACAGAGCTTTATAGATAACAAGAAAGAAGAGATTAACATAATATTTCAGGCCGAAAGTATACGAATTAATGCTTTTTTATAGGGATTAACAAAACAAAATGTTAATGGATCCTTGTTTACCTTAATCTGTAGTTTGTCCTCGTGGTTAGTGTGATTATCTGTGAGATGCCTAAATTCCTCAGTCTGGTAGAAACACCACTCCAGGTTCTCAGGAGACACAAAGTCCTCTGCTACCTTGATACAGTTGTGGATATTCCGTACCTAAAATATGCATTAATTAAACTTAACCAGAAAATACATAAAATTTAGAGATGGATAACGAAGGACTAAAAAAAAAAAAAAAAACCTAAAGTTTCAAATAATAAACACTTGGTTAAATACCCAACATATAAAAAATCTGGAATCTTAAAATAATCGTGGCATAGAGTTGAACATGAATCAGGAAAAATGTTAAAGTTTGAAGGGTAGGATGAGTGAGACTAAACCAGTACCTGATGTGGAGCTCCTGCAGGGATAAAGATAGTATCTCCTTCACACTGAGGATACGCGTATCCAACTACTCCGTACTCATCGAACAGACGCTGCCTCAACCTTCCATCCAGATAAACAGACTGATCATGTATAGGATCATTGTGTGGCTCCAACTTTAAACCCTTCTCCAGAGAAACCTTGTTCAGGAAATCTCTAATCTTATCTGCGTCTCTCGGATGGAAAATGTGCCAGAGTGCTCCGACCACAACTCCCTTCTGACGAACCCTTTTCCTGGTTGCCATATCACAACCCGCCTCGTCCACAGCTCGGATACCGGCCTGAAAGTGTTCATCTTTGTTTCCGTCCTGTGGGATACCGACATAGACAATAAGGTTTACCGCATCACTCATATCCAGATGTAGGTTGGTTGAACCATACTCAGGGTAGAGCGGACTACCGTACGCAATATACATCTTAGGTCCAAGATCAGGACGGACAAAGAACTCCGGCATGTAGGATGCAAGGTTGAATCTACCCTCTCTCCGGGTGTAATCTGGAAGAGGGATCCAAGTCATGAAGTTGGAAAACCGTTTTGGGAAGTAATGAGCAAAATCATCCTCGGGGGGCCAGTCCTTCAGCTTGAGAAGCATAGGAACCCCATTCTGATCCAACATTCGAGAATCCAGTGCCTGAAACCCGTCCCAGAACCACTTTAGTGGAACCTTAGGGATCAGCTTATGGGTCTTACAGTTGATAATGTCATGCTCAAGATGTCCAAACTCCTCAGAGAAAGCTTTAGGGTGCCAGAGATTCATATCTAGATGATTGCTCACGTTAGCAACTATGACAGGTTGTCCTCTTTTCCACTGTTCCTGGAACAACTCTAAGTTCCTATGATGTGTGCTGTCCGTGAGTACAAGAAGACGACCATCACACAACCACATGTGGGGTGCTGTGTCTTCAGGTAGAGACAGAGTTGTCATTGTCCTGGTTGGTGGAGGTTCTCGACCTCCCTTCATCTGAACCTTGATATCCTCCACATCATCCTCTTTATCCATCACAACTTGGAGAAGTTCCTTCAGGTTGTATCCCGGAGATCTTTTAAACCGTTTTCTTGGTTTAAGTTTCTTCTCTAATGAAGTTTCAATAGGTTTACCAGCTTCCGTCACAGGTTCAAGCTTGGACTGTTCTCCGGGAACCTTTTCATCTGCACTGTCCAAACATAACTCAAGAATAGATTTCTCGGACATCTTCAACATTAAAACATCATCAGATGTCACATCTTCAGAATCACTCTCACTGGAAGACAGAAAATGTTTGGTTGGTTGTTTCTCCGAACTCTCCATCTGAGGGGGCTCTACTTCCTCGGTTTTCTTCTTAGGATCATATTCTATACCCTGAGCAGTCAACCATTCCTTGAGGAACCCGTGTTGGGTCAGGTAGTGAGTGGACAGGTTCAGGAAGTGCTTGTGCTCCACCTTGCAAATAATACAGATGAAAGGAGGAGAGTTGGGTAGGATACGGATTAGTCGATCCTTGAAGTGAACAGTGGCATAGTGAACCTCTCTTCTGTGTGTGATTCCTCCATGGCAAAGTTCACAGAACCATTCAGGTTTAGCTGGAGATATTCGATCCTTCATCTCAAATATATCAACACTAGGACTTCTATCTGATTTCTCCACTGGTTCAGGTTTAGGTTGTCGGTTAACAGGTCTAAGGTTCGGAGGGTTTGGATCATACCAATCTGGTTTCGGATCAGCCTGAACCTCGCGCATCCATTCTTCAAACTTATTATGTTTACCAAGATAATGGGACATTAGATTCATCCTATGCTTATGCTCTTCGTTGCAGAGAGGACAAACAAAAGGTCCCGAGGCAGGAAGTTCGTTCTTTAGCCTGGGCCGGAAGTGGGACGCAGCAAAGTGATAAATTTTAGAATACTTCATCTCCTCATTACACATGGGACATGTCCCTCGGAAATGTTTGTCTGATTTTCCCTCATCATGCGACACTTCGCTGCCAGGATGAGTGGACTCGGAGTCAGATCCGTCCTGGTTTCCGTCAACCTGGGAGGAGAAAATAGAAACAAGTTCCATCTCACTCTCCGACTCAGTATCCATCCCGTCCACCTGCATGATAGTTTCTGCTTTGTGATCCAGGATCCCTGAATCCATGAACTCCTCTAGACTAACCGGTTGGTTACCAAGGTCGGAGCTAGTAGGCTGCATGGACTCATGAACTACTCCACTAGTTCCTACCATCTCGGGTTCTTTAACCATACCACTGATACTGGGAAGAGTGAACTGAGGAATGATAGTCTGCTCTGATGATGAGGATACTCTGGCTGATGTCGAGGATGTAACCTGTATCCTGGATACTCCGTTCATATGAACTGACTGAGAGCTAGGGTCTGAATAGAAGGGTTGTTTTCCCTCCTCCTTCATTTTCTCTACAGCTGAAGCAAGATAATAGTCTAGAACTTTGTGTTTACTGATCATATGCCTAAACAACTGCTGGCGATCCTTGCTTTCAAAAGCATCACATCTAGGACACTTCATTGGTTTATCCTTCCTTAGCTCTGATATCATCTGATCTCTAAAATGTTTCATCGCAAGATGATCCATTCTTTCTCTGGACTTGTTTTTTGTTTTGGGTTCAAATCCACAAAGCTCACAGACTCTAGTTACACCCTGAGATGTGCTATTTACTGACTTACGTCGGACGGATTGTGTTGGAGAAGACATCTCCGAAGGTTCATGAGGTTCAGGAGAAGGTAGAGCTTCAAGCAAACTTTCAAAGTCTCCTGCATCATCTTTCAGGTCAGTCATAGAAGAGAGAGATGCTTCTAGATCAGCATTAGAGAAATCAAGATCATCTGTTTCAACCATGTCCGTAGACTTCATGATACCATGAGCTGTAGAGTAATGGTTATCAAGGTGTTCTTGGTTTGGAAACCAGGGCATTTGGATACAAAGCATACACTGGACAGGGTTGGGAGCTGTTGGTTTATTAAGCATGCTTCCTTTTTCCAACTGCTGCTGAAGGATGGATGTTGAGCGCTGCTGCTTCTGATGATGCTGAGCAGCTATTTGAGGATGGGGTTCAGTAGGAAGCAGCAATTGCTGTTGTTGTAGAGTTAGCTTTGTGTTAGCTGCTTGAGACTGAACTGGAGACTGTTTGGCTGACTGTGTCTGCTCTAGATGCTGTTGAGACTGTTGTTGAAGCTGAGCAGCAAGTTCACTGATCTTCCTCTGATCAGTTTGTTGTTGTCGAAGCACCTCGTCCATAACCTCTTGAACTAGAGCTGGTCCTCCGACTCCTCCAGTTTTGATCACAATCTGTTTACCAGGTTCAATAGGTTTCTGAGCTCGGAACTGGACAAGGTAGGTTCTACCTCCATGATTTATCACCTGAGATGATACTACATGATGGGGTTGATCCTGACCTGCCTCCTGGGATCCTTGACTCTGCTGTAGGCGAGCTTGCTGTTGTTGAAGATGTGCTTGTAGTTGCTGTTGTAGCTGCTGCTGTTGTTGTTGTTGCTGCTGCTGCAACTGTAGCTGTCGTTGTTGTTGTTGCTGTTGCTGTTGCTGTTGTTGCTGTTGTTGCTGTTTAACCTGCTGAGTAACAACATGATTTTGTTTTGCCAAGCTCTCCAAAACAATTGAGTCCTGTGTCCCTGACTTCTGAACCTGTATCTGCTGTTCAACCTGGACTCCGGAGTTAGGATTGTGCTGTTGTTGTTGAGTATACTGGGGTTGTGATGTTGTGAGTAAAGTTTGTTGTTGTGAACTATGCAGAACCTGCTGTAACTGAGGTTGGGAGGATACGGCTTGGGATGGAACCTAAATAAAACATCGTATCAATATAAATAAAAATTCTCGGTTTTTAAAAATTAAAATCTATAAAATTATGATTTCAAATAGATAGTAAATGTGAACTGTCAAATCAATTAAAATCATTCTTTTAGGGACGTCCTACACCCACACCCCAAAATTGAAGTGACTATACTAAATCTATAATGAAGTGGGGTCTTACGATTTGTATTTTTGCTAATTTCCACATTAAACTAAATAAAATTATAAACAAGAAGTAGTTTAACAAAATAGACTTCGTTAAAGTACTTCAGTTTATAATAAGTGGTTTGGATTAGTCCACGTAGTTTAACTACTTCACTGTTAATTGAATTTTTGTCCCAGACGAAGAAAAATAAATTCATGAAGGCGGGTGATTTTTTGTTCATAGACATTTAATTAGACTNCCAACCCTAAATTGAAACCATTTGAGACCGTGCAGTGGTCAGTTTACTATAATGCTACTTTTTTATATCAAATTTGTGATGCTCTCTTGTGATAATTTTGATTTAAATAGATAATTGTTAAAACAACGTATAAAAAATAGTGTTGTTAAAATCATTGGTTTAAATCGATTTAAAAATACTTAAACAACAATTTTCCCGTCAATTTATTCCAAGCCTACCAATCCCGGATTTATTTAATGGAAAACAGACTTTAACTAGAAAAAGGTAATGACAGAAGTTTTATGTTACATCCTTCTCTTTTTAATTTTGAGGTTATGAATTATGACAAAAATAGAAATAAATAAGGTATAAAGAAAAGTAAAATTTAACTAGTTAATTGGATAGATTTGAAAAATGTATAAAACAGTTAAATTAAGTTAAAATACAGGATACGTGCAACAGCTAGTTTAATCATCTGCTTAATGCATAAAAAGCATGATAAAAATGTAACCAACTCTATATTTTGTTAAAATATAAAAAGTAGTAAATTTAAAAGTCAGGATCTAATATTATAAATTAAATAAAAATTAAATACAAAACAACTCAGTACCAGAAAAAAAGCTAAACCCAAATTATTATGATTAGATAGAAAAAAAGATTGCCTAATTAGAAAAGCATAGAATTATATTTTAGTTATTATTGAAAAAGCAACTGACCTGCACAATTTGCCTGGCAATCTGAATCTGTCCTCCAGGCTGAGTTTGAACCCTGATTAACTGTTCTCCCTGTGCAGTTTGTATCTTAAGATACTGATGAGTAACCTGTTGACCACCCTGAGGGTTAACCTGCTGCTGGAGCTGGAGCCGTTGACCAGAAGGCATCTGAAGTTGAAGAGTTCCACCTTGACTTGCTTGTTTCACAACATTAGGCGGGAGTTGGATCTGAACAGTCCTAAACTCTTGCTTTTCTGCATGTTGCTGGGTTTGAACAATCATCTTCTGCTGTTGTTGGACTGGAGCAGCTGTTGTTAAAAGCATCTGTTGTGACTGATGTGAGTTTGTGGCAGATACTGTTGTCAGAAGATGTTGGTTCGGAGAGTTAGTGCTGATTAAAAGCTGTTGATGTAGGTTGCTGGAGGCTGTTGTTAGTAAGGTTTGAGATCTGTTTAAGGTTTTAGTAAGGGTTGGAGTAGAAGTAGACAGAACAACTCCGTTATTAGAAACAACCTGCTGTTGAACTAAAGATCCTTGGACCTGGTTGATTACAGGAGGTTTAGTTTGAACCTGGGACATCTGACTGTTGATGATCTGACGTTGTTCATTTATCACACTCTGAACCTTCTCATCTAAGGAAAGCTGTTCACTGAGGATTAACTTCTTATTTCCTTGATCAACGGCATGGGGAACATTTTTCTCATTAAGCACCGTGGTTAGGAACTTGGTGAGATCAGATTTAGGAAGCTCTACAGCTAACCGACCTGATACACTGGTAGATGGTTTAGAATCCTGGGAGAATGATCTAGAATCAACCCTCTGCATCATCATGGTTGAAGTTTCACTCTTCTGTTGTAGTTCCTTGATCTTGCAGAGTAGTCCCTCTCCAGAATCCAGATTGTCGGAGTTAGTTCCAGAAATCTGAGACGGAGGTCTAGGTTCCACAGATGCTGACGGAACAAGGAGAGTTTTAGACGTTTGTAAACTGAGAGAACTCTCCCTAATAAGCTCCTTGTTCTCTTGTTGGTTAGCCCAAGCATCGGGGTGCTCCTCTAGGTATTTGTTCAACAACTTCTCAACATGCTTGTGTACAGAACCAAAGTGCCTTGCCCAGTCAGGTTTATGCTTGGTTTCAAATTTGCAACCATCTTCAGGACACTTAAAAGGCAAAGGATCACCCTCTATCTTGGGAGGCAATGATTCATACAGTTTATCCTTGAAGTGATGAACCATGTGTTGGACTTTGTTCATGCTTCTATTCTTTCCTTCATATTCCTTGCCACAAATTTCACAATATTTCTTTTGAACTGGAGGGGGTTGAGGAGTTGGTGCAGGAGCAGGACTGATGTTGGATTTGTTCTTCTCCGGAGTTGTTGGGTTGGATCCTCCTGATCCATCTAACGACTGTTCTCCTATAGATGTTGGATCAAAGGTTCCATCAATCTGAGGTTCGAACTGCATATTAGGATGGGATGCAGCATGACCATGAGCAGTGATATAACCTGTATTACTCAAATCCTCTCCAGAAAGGTTTGGAAATGATGCGCTAGGATTATCAAGGAACTCAGAGAGTGATGGTATTGAGAAATCTGAAGGGTTCAGATTATCCAGGTTAAGATCAAACTGATCATGACCCTGGTACACATGTTGATGATGTGTCTGCTGTTGATGTTGGTGTGGATAGCTGATTATACTCTGCTGCTGGTGTGCAGGTTGATAACTGTATTGAGGCTGTTGAACCTGAACCTGCTGCTGAGGAAGATGTTGCGGCATGTGCTGAGGAGGTTG
Organism: Eurytemora carolleeae; assembly: GCF_000591075.1. Classification (NCBI taxonomy): domain Eukaryota; kingdom Metazoa; phylum Arthropoda; class Copepoda; order Calanoida; family Temoridae; genus Eurytemora; species Eurytemora carolleeae. The sequence continues at coordinate 174,721 of NW_019396239.1, read as the reverse complement.
ATGTTGAACTGGTTGCAAACCATAACCTTGGTTATCATAGCTATTATAAGAGGTTGAGGCTCCCACACTTGGAACCCGGATAGGAGTTTTAGATCTCTGTCTAGCAGGTTTAGGTGGAAGAGCAAATTTATCTGTGCTTGCAAATTCAGGGAATTTTTGTCCAAGAATTGTTTGAACAACTTTGTGAGTCATTCCATAATGACGAACCAGAGCTTGTCTAGAGTCTTTGGTGCTGTAGGTGCATCCTGGAGATGGACATTGATAAGGAGTGCTCGGAGCATGTGCAATTAATCTTAGAAGATCATCCTTTAAATGTTTATCACACATATGCTGCCAGAAGGCATACCTTGCAGAAAACTCCATTTCACAATCATCAAAGGGGCATTTGACGCTAACAGTTGCTGGAGGAGATTGCTGTCTAGGTGAGGGCTCCCCCGAACCATCATAGGTTGGCGGAGCAGGACTAGCATACACAGGCTTACCAGATCTAGCTGGTTCAGAGTCAGTTACATATTTTCCCACTATTTGGTTTCCAATGGCTTCTTTCACCTTCTTGTGGGCCACACCGTAATGTCTGATCATTGGACCCATTTCTTTATTCTCATATGGGCAAAGAGGACAACGAATTGGAGAAGGCCCTGGAGGTGGAAGATATCTGGTGAGAAAAGATTTGTAATGAGATTCTGCCAAGTGACGGTAGAAATCACTTGGTTGCCTTGCTTTTATGGTTTCACACAAGTTGCAAAAGATTCCATAAGGACCCCTAGTTCCTGGATCCGGAGCAGCAATATGCTCATCTCCTACGGGTATATAATCAGAAGCAGGTTTCTTCTGAACCTGGAAAGCACTGGTGGCAGAGTGTCCAGGCATGACAGGTGTAGCTGCAGAGCTATGTTGAGGGTTCTGATGAATAACTGGTTGTGGTGTATGTGGATGAGAGCTGAACTCAGCCTGCTGTGGATAGACAGGTTGAGGAGTAGCTGGCTGACGGTAAGCTGGACTAGGAGCAGCAGAGGGTTGTGGTGTCCCAGGCTGACTCATATGCTGACCTGGAGTTGGAGGTTGTGGAGTTCCAGGATTGCTATGCTGAGACCCTGGAGTCATTGGCATCCCAGGGGTTGGAGGAGGCTGTCTGTAAGGATCATTTACTAACACATTTAAAGGCTTTTGTATCGGAGGCACTTGATAACTTTGTTGATGCTGGTTCTGAACCAAATTAACAGGTTGAGATTGCACATGATAATTTTGCGGCTGAGTAGAATGGCTGGAAAAATCAATTGGCTGGTTAGACTTTGACAGATCTTGTGGCATATGCATGCTTAAGTCTTGGGGCTGAGTAGCAGAGAGATCCTGTGGCTGGTTGTACCTAGGATCATACTGGTTGTAAACCTGCTGTGATCTTACTCCATACTGTAAGGATAGATCCTGTGGAGAAGCAATATTGTTCCTTGGAGATTGATTAACATACTGTGGAGATTTGTACTGTGGAGAAGGGTAAGGAGACGAGTATTGCTGAGGATCAATAGGATGGTAAGCAGGACTACGCTGAGGAGTTTGTGGATGAGGACTGTAGTAGCTCGGACTCCCCATGGGTTCAGAGTATGCTCTAGGTGAAAATGAATCATTGTGTCCATATGTTGGTTGAGGAGTAGCAGGAGATTGGGGAGCAGATTTACCCTCATCATCCAAACTATGTATCCCCATTTCATTCAAGTACTTAATCACCATTTTATGAACAATACCATAATGTCTGACAAATGACTGTCTATCCCTGGCAACCTGGGGACACTGTGGGCACTGGTAAACTAAACCTTCTCTATCAGGCATGTTGTTGCACATTCTGTCTTTGAAATGAGTATCAGCTAGATGACGGAGCAACAACTGTCTGCCCTGGAAAGTTCCTTTGCAGAGAGGGCAAAGCTCTCTAAACCCTCGGACCTCGTATTTCTTGAGGACAGAGGAATCAAAACAGTTTGGTCTTCCAATCTGCTCATTGAAGATTTTAATTGCCATCTGATGAGACACTCCCCAATGCCGGATAAGGGTAACCTGATCAGGAGAATTTTTACCACAAATAGGACATGTGAAGGGAGGAGCAATTGGCAACTCCCGTGCAAATCTATCATAGAAATGCTTATCAGTGGCATGACGACACAACATTTGAGCATTTGGATAGCTTGTGTTGCAGTTTATTATGGGACATGAGATAGAGATTTCCTCCTGTCTAGGTTGCTGGATAGGTGAGGGCTGTGGACTTGCATAATGATCTATCCAGGACTGATGCCCAGTGTGATATCTCGGACTCTGAGGTGGATAGTTCGGAGACATATTGTAGTGAGGGGAAGCAAGATGATTCATTAAAGATTGCTTGATGTTAACCTCAGGGTAGGTCGGGGGTGCAGGCCGAGCCATTGGCATAGGTGGAGGAGGGGGAGGAGAGGGTTCAGATGGCATGTAACCATCAGCAACCATAAAGGTTTTCAGAAGACCATGTTTGACACCATAATGTCGAACAGTCATTTGATGAGATTTTGCTTCATAGGTACATTTTGGACATTTGAATGGAGGTTGAGCTGAGAAAGAAACATCTTTAGCAAGTCTGCTGAAGTAGTGAACATCACATAGATGATTATTTAAGGCATTTTGGTTTAAAAAGAATTGTGAACAAACCTTGCAGTCATGGGTAACTTCATTTACCTCAGTGACATAGCCTCCCATTTCCTTTCGTAGAGCACTATTTACAACTCTGTGAGATAACCCAACATGTTTAAGAAGTGCATTCCTATCCCGGCCAGTAAAGGAACATTTTGGACATTCAAAGCAGTTTGGGGGTAGGGCTTGAAGGAGTGAATCTCTGAAGTGATTAACCTGATGGTTTCCTTTGTCTCTGGTCTTGTTTGTATTAGTAAACTCTTCACCACACAACTCACAAACATTCTGAGAAGATTTAGGGTTGTCCAAGAACTCCAAGGTTGGAAGAATAGTGATATCAACACAATCAGGATCCTCAATAGGTCGGAGTGATGGAGGCTGTGGAGGTGGTGGGGGAGGAGGCTGAGGAGCTACAGGGTGAGGAGGGATGTTTAAGTATGGATTCATTCTTTGGTGACATGGAGCTCCTGCCATAGAGGCAAGAGCTTGTGCAGCCATAGTTTCAGCTTGTTCCTGGGCTGCTTGATATCTGGCCTGCTGAACAATAGCATTGTGTTTGGAAACTTCAACCTGATACATACCCAGCTGTTCCTGATAATTCAGAGTAGCTTCATGATGAGCTTTCAAAGCTAAACGATGGGTTTCCAAAGCGTTTTTCTTGTCCTCGGCATTCTTAATCAAGTCAAGCTCTTTCATAGGTTTAGGCCATTCATCAATATTGAACTTGTACTCTGACTCCATGAGGGATTGAATATGTCCATGTTTGCTTCCATAATGCCTCCAGGCCTGCTGCCTGGTTTTAAACTCTTCTCTGCATCCTTGTTCAGGACAACGAGTCTTCAGGTACTTTCCTGGATCCGGACCTAGAGCTTCACATAGCTTATCCTTGAGATGATGATCTGCAAAGTGTCTGTAAAGATCTAGTTTAGTAAAGTATCGATAATTACAAAGTTTACACTTGGGGAACCTCTTATTGTCCAACTCAGGATATCTCTCCTGAAATGTTGAAGGAATTCCTGCTGACATGTTTGTAACTGCTGACAATCTTTCCTCCTCCAAGATTCCATTTTTATGCTTGACAATAAAGTCCATGTCCACCATGAGTGTGTCAGGATCTTCTTTTAAAAGCTCTGATACCACATTGTGCTGAAGACCATAATGAAGGAGTAATGTGATCCTGGATCCCCCAGTGAAAGGACATCTAGGGCACTGATAGGGTTCCTCTTCAGGTAGATCCTGGTACACCCTTTTCCTCACATGGAGAAGGGAGTGCTTAAGATAATCCATCTGACTAAAGAATGATTTCCCGCAGAATTGACAAGTGTTTCCGTTCTCTCCTGCAGGAAGGAACTCTCTCTTTAACTGTGCAAGGGGTATGTCTAGCCTTTTAGCAAGAAGAGGCATCACTGCCTTGTGCCTAGTACCATAATGGATTCTCAGAGTTCTCAGATCACTTCCAGTGTACTGATTATCAGCTGGACATTTAGGACACTTCCAGGGAGCAGTTTTGGGAAGGTCTGAATCTAGTTCAGTTCTAAAATGCTCCTCTCCCATGTGTCCCCACATATAACGAGGAGAAGTGAAATACTTTCCACAAATCCGACATTTGGACTTGGAAGTATCATTCAGGTTTTCCACAGAACCTTCAGGAGTCTCCTCCAGGATCTTCCAAACTTTTCTTTGGCAGCCTCCATAGTGCATTAACAGGTTAAATCTATCTCTTCTTTCGATTTCACAACCTTCGTTTGGACAAACAAAAGGTTTCATCTTTGGACAATCATTGAGCAAAGCTGTTTTAAAGTGAACTTTTATCAAGTGTCTTTGGTAAGATGCAATGGAATCGTGTTCCACTTTGCATATCTTGCAGATCTGGGCTTTCTCAAGCTTTACATTCATCCCAATCATAGGCATAGCTCTACCTCTGACTGATCTACCATCCATGAAACCGTCCCTAGTGAGTGGAGTTCCGAACACAGGTCGGCAAACAATATCTTCATAAAGCTTATGGGCAAACCTATGCTTTATCCCATAATGGCGGGCAGAGTTCATCTGATTTGGGTTTTCAAATTCACACAATGGACATTTATACGTTCCTTTATTAGAATCTCCAGGAACTGATTTGAACACAAGCTTGGCATACATCTTCTGTTTAAAATGTTTTTCTACAAGATGGCGGAGTAGGTCAGAGTTGGTTTGCATTGGAGGACAATGGTCACATAGTAGACACACAGCTTTCCCTTCCTCCTCATTCTTAACAACATCCTCAGATTCGGCAACAGCCTCTGCACTGTCCTCGACCTCCTTTTTAATCTCCGGCTCTGACATAACCTCCTTTTTAACTTGATCTATAGGTTCTCCTTTAAGGGTTTTATCAATGGCTGTCTCTACAGATCTCTCTAGAACCTTGAGCTCCGCAACCTCCTTGAGGATATCCTCCTCTTCTCTCGAGTTCCCACTCCAGATTGCAGCTGTACGGGCCAGCTCCAAGGCTACGTTACTATTAGGACCAGAGGTGATGAATTTCTCTATCCGAGGCCGGACAAACTTTATCCCGGACTTGCTGAGATCATCCCTGACGTCCAGGAGACCCATGTCCTTGAGGATTTTGTTAAATGTTCCGTGATAGTTACCGAAATGTTTGACCAGGCCACCCTAAAAACAACATTGTTAAAACTTAATCTTAGAAAATAATCTAACTTTATTTTTGTTTTCATGTTTAGTTAACTAACCTGAAATTCGTTGACATGTGGACATTCGGGGCACTTGAAGGGTCGGGCTTTAGAGAGATGAGCAACTTTATCCTAAACATTCATATTTAGAGAGATGAGCAACTTTATCCTAAACATTCATATTTAGAGAGATGAGCAACTTTATCCTAAACATTCATATTTAGAGAGATGAGCAACTTTATCCTTAACATTCATATTTAGAGAGATGAGCAACTTTATCCTAAACATTCATATTTAGAGAGATGAGCAACTTTATCCTAAACATTCATATTTAGAGAGATGAGCACCTTTATCCTAAACATTCATATTTAGAGAGATGAGCAACTTTATCCTTAACATTCATATTTAGAGAGATGAGCAACTTTATCCTAAACATTCATATTTAGAGAGATGAGCAACTTTATCCTAAACATTCATATTGTAAACTCATGTACATAATGAGAAAGAAGCAAATATGGTAACATAAGAGGATAAGATAACAATATTTAAAAAAATGAATTTAGAGGAACACAATAGGATGCTTTAAGAAAATTATTACTTAAAAAAATAAGTGCTAAAACCAGACAGAAAAGGGACATTAAGAAACATAGAAAAACACAGAAAAAACATGAAAGTGAAAATATGATAGCTACAAAAACCAGAACGTATGTCTGCAGTCAAAACAGAAATGATAAACCCATAATGAAAAATAGAATCAGGACTTCAAAGTTGATAAAAAGATCAAAATTAGGATGAAAAAAAGATAGAAAAAAAATAAGTCACAATATATGTAAGAGAGAAACCGAAACGTAAAAAAATAAAAAATGCTACGAAAAATCAGACAAAAAATTACAGTTTATTGTTGTACTGAATAATGAGATTAGAACTAAGGAAAGGTGGATAAAGTCTGTTTTCATTTTAATGTGACAAATTAGGACATCACAGAAACTAGTTTTACTTTTAACACTAACTAAGATTGTAGACAAGGCTAGGAAACTTTTGGAAAATCTCTATCCCCCCTTCTCCGTGGTTTTATTGTATTTGATAAAAATAAAACTGTAAGAGACAATACCTGGAAATGTTTGTGTGCTAGATGAAAAACCATAGTTTCAGGACTCACAGATTCATCACAAACAAGGCATGATTGAGTCTGGATCTGAGGACGTCCTCGCACTGTGAAGGAACCTCTGGGCCGCCCAATATTGGGCCGCGAAGCTCCCATGATGACTGGCCCAACGTTCTCAGCACTCTTGTACCCCATGACCTTGTTGTAATACTTGAACACCGCCTTGTGAATGACCCCGAAGTGAGGAAGAAGTGCTGCACGTGTGTTTGTTGTGAAACTACACCCAGCACTGGGGCAATTAAACGGAGCAGACTGAAACAATTATAAAATTAAAATGCGTTTATAGAAAACTAATTTTCAAATATAAGTGAATTTATAAATCGAAAGAAACTGTTTACTAATTTTAAAAAAATGGGAAAAACGTTTCCAAAAAAAAAAATAAAATCTTGACAAACTATTTGTGGATTGCAAAATGCAGACTAAATAGTGCAGAGGTCAGATTTAAAATTAGTTGAGGAGTAATCTTGAAATTATCTTGAGGATCACGTTTATGCAAGAAGGAATTTACGCTCCGCCTGTCCGCACAAGCATAACAATATTTTAAATCTTAAAAAGTAGAATTATTATATTTAAAGGGACTGTAAACGTGATTTCTATGTATACTCCATATATTAGTGGGCATATCCGACAACGGTATCTATAAGAGCTATCAAGTCCTAAGCTTTGCATTAGATTTCTTTCTAATTTATGTAAAAATGACCTTAACACAGTTCTTAGCAGAAATTTATTTTCTATTGCAAATGATTGTTCTGTAAATCCTTCGGATCTTAGTAAAATGTTAGTTAAGAAACAAAAGAAATATTTTGATGACCCATTGGAACATGCATGGAAAGTTCCGGATTTATTTGTGCATAATTTTGCATATTTTTCTCTTTTCTTTTGGAAACCTGTATTTTCAAAAATTTATTTAAACAAATTTAAACTACACCATTTATAAATGTATTTATATCTTTGTGTGTGAATAAATCTTTATAATATAATAATGAATGAGCTTTTTTTGAAATTTGATTTTTTTCAATTCTGATTTCTATATAAGTGAATTGCGGATTTCTGCTTACAGAAATAACGGAGTTGTCAGAATAAACACTTTTCAAGTTAGAAAAATTACGTTATCTTCTTTATTATTGATCAGATAATAAAGGTTTAAAGGGTAACTTGGTAATTAGAACCTACTCGTCATTAAATGACGAGTCACTTGAAAGCAAAACGGAAGTCCATTAACATTTTCAAATTAAACCCGCACCCAGCGACACCTGCTGAAAGTGTTCGAATTAAGATTAAAAATTTTGTTGTATGACAGTATGAGTAAGAAGTGCATTTCTTCAGATTGTAGATGCATACTACAATGCTAAAAACTGCATACTGTAAAATGCAAATTTCAAATGTCAATTAAATGCAATTTTCATAAACCATGCAAATATTAAAGAGTGAAGGGGCTAGAGGGTAATTATTGTATTAATTCGAAGGGGGGGGGGGGAGAATTTGATGTGTGAGGGTTTCCCCTTATCTTAACATTCCTATATATAAGAAACTAATTCTCACATTCCTAACATCTGCTCTTGGATAAATACTTCCTATTAGTTTGCCCCCCCTCCTTAGCACGGACAATATTTGGGTTAAAGTCTCGGATTTTCATTTTCTACAAAACTTGAATCTAGAACGAACTCGGTGTTAGTTTTCTGCTTTATTTAGTGGAGCTGAAATAAAACTTGAAATTGAAAACATTAAATTAACTTGAACTAAAAGCAAGCAGCAGTAAACTTGAGACAAAAATAATATTTGAAGTTAATTCTTAGCAACAAATACAACATTTAGATAAACCAAGAATGAATAAGTTTCATATTGGGCGCTTACGTACTGTTTAAGTTGTAAACAAACTAAGATAACAGAAGAGAGGTGGGACAATGAATTTATGTCGCAAAGAATTATGAACATTTTTACCCTTCTCATTATTTTCGTAGGATTGTGTAAACCTTTGATATTTCAAACTTAGAATCAAAGGTTTAAGACATCTGGTTGCAAAGATAAAGGGATTAGAAATCAGAGTTTGCGGCAAAGGCTCAATTACTTTGCAGGGAGAGTGAGAAAGGAAAACAATCAGATAAAGGTTAAAATGAGACGTTTGACAATCGTGTATGGCATTCTTGACATTGAAAATCATTTTATTATAATTTTTCTCATACCCCCTCCCAAAAACTTTATTAAGAATATTACCTGCGGTAGTTCGTTGTTGAGCTCCATCCTAAAATGTGCCTCGGACAGATGTCGATGAAAATCTCCGTTTTTAGTGAAGAGTGGAAACTCCTCGCAGAGCCTGCACTCGGGTTGGGTTTGGTCAGAAGGACGAGGTTTAGGAGCAGGAGGGACATATCCTTTCTCTACAGGTCTACCATGCCGTTCCAACCAATCCTAGAATACAACTAGCTGGTTAAATCTAGAATATCTAGATTAGGAGCAGGAGGGCCATATTTGTACAAATTGTGATTTTCATTTAGAAATAAAATTATGAAAGGATAAAATGCGTCAGAAGAAAAAATTATAAATACAGATGGGTCCGAATGAATAAGAAAAATACGCCAGGGAATGCTTGCAGACAGAAGATTGCAGGATGATGAAGGATTTAATAATAATTCAGAGTGAAAAGATAAATTTGAATGAATATATTTTTGACTGATGGGAGAGAAGAGGGTCGAGGGTGACGGATAAGAAACATATTTGCAAAATGTTAACGGAGCGGGATGAAAAGGAAACAGAACATTTATATCCCAAGGGGACATTACATGAGCCGGGGGTGTTTTAATGTGTTATAAATCAACAAAATTATCTATTTGAAGAAGAAATTAAAATAAGAACACTTGTCTTAAAAAAACGATCATAAAAAACATAAAGTCCAGTGGGACTCCATTAAAAATACATTCATTCCAGTGGGACTTCATAAAGAAAACATTTAGTCCAGTGGAACTTCATAAAAAAAAACCTTTAATCCAGTGGGACTTCATAAAAAAAATATTTAGTCCAGTGGGACTTCTTTAAAAAAACATTTAGTCCAGTGGGACTGTATAAAAAAAATTTGGTCCAGTGGGACTTCTCAAAAAAAACATTTAGTCCAGTGGGGCTGCATAATAAAGCATTAAGTCCAGTGGGACTGCATAAAAACATTAATAGTGAGAATTCATAAAAAAACATTAATCCCACTGACTTCTTAAAAAACATTTAGTCCAGTGGAACTGCATAAAAAACATTTAAGTCCAGTGGGACTGCATAGAAAACATTTAGTCCAGTGGGACTTTTAAAAAAAACCACTTAGTCCAGTGGGACTGCATAAAAAAACATTAAGTCCAGTGGGACTGCATAAAAACATTAATTCTAAAGAGAATTCATAAAAAAACATTAGTCCAGTGGGACTTCTTAAAAAAAACATTTAGTCCAGTGGGACTGCATAAAAAAACATTTAAGTCCAGTGGGACTGCATAGAAAACATTTAGTCCAGTGGGACTTCTTAAAAAAACCACTTAGTCCTGTGTTACTGCATAAAAAAACAAGTCCAGTGGGACTGCATAAAAAGACATTTAGTCCAGTGGGACTTCTCAAAAAAACCATTTAGTCCAGTGGGACTGCATAAAAAAAACATTTATTCCAGTGGGACTGCATAAAAAAACATTAAGTCCTGTGGGACTGCTTAAAAAAATAATTTAGTCCAGTGGGACTGCATTAAAAAACATTTAGTTCAGTGGGACTGCATAAAAAAACATTAAGTCCAGTGGGACTGCATTAAAAAGGAAGAAAAAGAGACCAAGAGTCGTCAAAAACAGAAAACATTTTATGAGACCCAAACTAGCATAAAAAGTTTTAACTAAATTACCTTGAGAAATATCTCGACTATCCCGTGTCGCGTGGCGAAGTGTCGAATTAGGCTGGTTCGGTCGAGAGCGACGTAGCGACACCGAGGGCAATTGTACGGGTAGGCTTTGGAGAGTAAGGGTGACATTTTGTCCTAAAAATATAACAAAAAATTAAATTTTTTTTTCTTAATTAAGTCTTAGTTGAACAGAACTAATTACTATAAATCGATATATCTTTACAATTTGATATTATTTCAAACGAATTCTACTAAATCAAACTTTCCAAGTTCAAAATTATTTTTAGAGAACATCAGGTTGCAGTGATATAAAGATTTAAAAATTCAGCTTGAAAGCATAATATGAGTCCATTGACAGGTCCATGGAAACGAGTAAAAACGAGACAAAATGTTAATTGCTGTTTACCTTAAAATGAACTGTGAGATGATCAGTTCTGTGTTTAGAAGGAAGTGTAGCACCACAGATAGGACATCTAGATTAGCATTTATTAAATTAATTACTTCATTCATACAGTCATTCAAAAACTATATAAATCTATAAATTCATTGTTTTTTTCTTTTTTAAAAAATAATTATGTATAAATCCATTTTTTCATTCATTGCTTTATGAGTTCATTCATTTATTAAATATTTCACACACTGTATTAATTCATCCATTAGTTCTATTTCATGTATATTGGTTTCATAGATTCATAAACAAATTTCTTTCATTCTTTGTCTCATTTTAATATTTTTCCTTTTTCTCGATTTTTAATTTCATTTAGTAAAACAGATAGATCATCCCAGTCAAAGGTTTCAGGCAATCAAATATAATTAAACTTATTTTTCAATCAACATTTTAAAGACGTATGGAATTCCCAAAACTACCTTTATAATAAATCATAATTATTCGTTGGTGAAATAATAATCAAGAAAAAATTTGCAACTAATTATTTCGGATAGTTGATTGGTTGGTTGGTTAATTCATCTTTTCTTACAAAACATATATGCAGATGGAAGATAATGACATGGTCTGTAAGGGTAATGTTTCTCAAAATGCGGTAAAATCTCTTATTTACCCCTAGATGGGCCCTGAGCATGCAGTAAAATCTTAAATTTACTCCAGAAGACGAGGGACCCTGAGATTGAGCTAGTACCTGTATGTAGAGGGTAGAGCGAGCATATTGGATCGTATCCCTGGAACCCTCTGAACCACCTCACTGCTGTTCAGCTTGTTCTTTTCCAACAACTTGACAAGAGCCTTGTGGTTTAAGCCGTAGTGAATAACAATCTGGTTTTCAGTTTCTACAGCCAGGGAGCAGCCAGGGAAGGGGCATCTAAACAACAATTTTAATTTCTTACATATTTATTTCTAACCCTTTTTTAAATTTTCCTACATTATCTTTACATTTTTCTTACATTTTTGCTTACATTTCCTTACATTTCCTTACATTTTCTTACATTTTCTTACATTTTCTTACATTTTCTTACATTTTTCTAACATTTTTCTAACATTTTTCTAACATTTTTCTAACATTTCCTTACATTTCCTTACATTTTTCTTACATTTTTCTTACATTTTTCTTACATTTTTCTTACATTTTTCTTACATTTTTCTTACATTTTTCTTACATTTTTCTTACATTTTTCTTACATTTTTCTTACATTTTTCTTACATTTTTCTTACATTTTTCTTACATTTTTCTTACATTTTTCTTACATTTTTCTTACATTTTTCTTACATTTTTCTTACATTTTTCTTACATTTTTCTTACATTTTTCTTACATTTTTCTTACATTTTTCTTACATTTTTCTTACATTTTTCTTACATTTTTCTTACATTTTCCTTACATTTTTCTTACATTTTCCTACATTTTCTTACATTTTTCTTACATTTTTCTTACATTTTTCTTACATTTTTCTTACATTTTTCTTACATTTTTCTTACATTTTCTTAAATTTTTCTTACATTTTTCTTATAACATTTTACATTTTTAAGTTAAGTTAGCTTGGAAGAAAAGGATTTATTGGGTTGTCGATTTCTAATTCCATTTACTTTTTTCCCTTGTCATTGCTATAGTGACTTTTATTGCTTTTCTTATTGTTTTTGTTTCAATCTTTTTTTTCGTTATCGTTTTCGTTTTTGTTTTTGTTTTTGTTTTTGCTATTGCTATTGCTATTGCTATTGTTATTGTTATTGTTATTGTTATTGTTATTGTTATTGTTATTGTTATTGTTATTGTTATTGTTATTGTTATTGTTATTGTTATTGTTATTGTTATTGTTATTGTTATTGTTATTGTTATTGTTATTGTTATTGTTATTGTTATTGTTATTGTTATTGTTATTGTTATTGTTATTGTTATTGTTATTGTTATTGTTATTGTTATTGTTATTGTTATTGTTATTGTTATTGTTATTGTTATTGTTATTGTTATTGTTATTGTTATTGTTATTGTTATTGTTATTGTTTTATCATTTTTGTTTAGGTTATCATTGAATTAAAAAAGAAAATTATAACTTGTTATCTTTATTATTTTACCTGTAAGGAGGTTCTGTTGATATTCCCATAATAGCAAGGATATCCTCGTAATAATGTTTGGATGCATAGTGCTTGTACAGATCAAACTGCCATCTTAACAATACATAAAATCATGGAATTGTGATAGAAAATAAAACTATTTCTACCGAAATGACCATAAGATCCATTTCATGTGAATTTAGAATTTGAGGATTTTGTTTCTAGTGAAAAACTAAAGTAAGTTGTTAAATATTTTTAACTCCAGGGGAAACCTGATAAACTACCTGAAGGTTTCACTATCACAAAGCTGACAGGGGAAGAAAACATTCCTAGCTGAGTTCACCAGGTTCACAGTGGACTAAACATTCAAGAATATGATTTTTGCCAATGGTACAATTCAATTTTGAGTTTTGTCTCCAGATTTTGTTTATATTTGGCTGGATTTATTCTTGTTTTATAACTTTATGCAAAAACTTATCAAATGTGTTTTTGTTGAAATAAAATGTAAACAAACAAACGTGCGGATAGGGATGTAATCAGACACTTAATTTTAATGTTCCAAGAACCACGGCTTGTCTTTTAAAAATATTGGTCTTCAGGACTAATTTTTCTTAATAAATAATAGTTTTATGTACGAAGTTAAATTTAAACTATACTGTACTGTACTGTACTGTACTGTACTGTACTGTACTGTACTGTACTGTACTGTACTGTACTGTACTGTACTTCGGTACTGTACCTGAAGGCCGAGGAAACCATCATCTTGATCTTGATATAAACCTTGAATCTCGTCGCTCTGGTGACAAAACTGGGGAATCTTGAACTTTATCCGCAGTCTATGCACCTGAACACAAGAAACTAAATCAAATCTAAATTCTTCTCAACAATAAACTATCCAGCTCAGCACAGGATTCTAACAAATATATTATCAAGCTAATAATATAATTACTTTCCCTTTCAATATTTGAAACAAAATCTATGATTTCTGACTTTGATCAAAATAATATCAAGTAAATTTCTTATAAAGATAAAACGCTATTCTGCGGAGGTTTTCAACAAAAATATTTAAACTATATGATTTGAATGAAGAAAACTCACCTTAAAGCAAATAAAACCTAATAAACTAGACAATTTTACTGATTTGTTTTAGCTCTTTAATTAACTGTTTGATTAAAATTCATTTTGCACCCCTTACTAAAAAATATTGAACAATATCAACTTATTAATATTATAAACTCCTTGTTATTTCTTGAAGGGACTGTTGACAAGATTTTAATTGACCCTCCATTTATAGAGTTGCATGTCCTATTCACAACTGTACCCTTTAAACCTTTTCTGACAGATGAATAAAATTGACATAATTTGTTACACAGATAGAGGTATAAAGGGTAGGATTGTGAATTAAAATTACGTTATTTTTATTGAAATAATATTTTACCTTTTTAGCGAGATCAACAAGGCACTGTCTAGGTATTATGGCCGCTAACATAAGGTTGTTGATATGATGCTGACCTCCTGAATAAAAGATTAAAGTCAATCTTTTCTAACAAAAAATTTAAATAATTTTAATCAAACCTCCGGATTTTCGATTATTAAACCCTAATTCCAGATAAATGGTAAAATTTACTGTTGCAAATTAAATATAATTTTAAGGTTTGATAATGTGAGTGAAAAAACAAAATTGTTAAGACACTGGACATTGCGCAAATAAGTAAATTTAAATACTTATTTTCACCGAGAAATCCGAGCCACTTAAGACCTTCAGGATTTAAGCTAAACATGTCTGGCATTTAATTTCTTAAATTCGAGGCACTTGTGCACATTGTATTATGCATTCTGACAAAACAGGAGGTAAATATAAAACTTCGAATTTCTTTTACCCCTTAATTTTTAATAATAAAAATATTTTTATTTTATATTTAACTAGCTGAAGGGCCCGTGAGAAATTTTTTTTTTTTTTCAGCCTATAACACCCATGAGTGTCCACAAAAACTTAAAGCTCAAACAGTCGGACCGGCTATAGGCAACATATATATATATATATATATATACGAATGTCTTGTTTTATTCTATATACTAGCTGAAGGGCCCGGCTTTACCCATGGAAAAAAAATGTAAATTTTTTTTTTTTTTAAATGTAAAAAAAAATTTTAACAAAATATTTTGATTTTTTTTTGGCCTATAAAACTTCCGGCCACCTCTGAGTGTCCACAAAAAAAATTCAGCCCAATCGGTTCAGTCGTTTGGCCGGCTATAGACAACATATTATAAATATACGAATGTCTTGTTTTATTATATAGATTAATATATCTGTTACAATAACCTGTCTTAAAATAATCTTTAAGAGATTAACAGATCCATAAGTACGTTGTTAATCTGGTAAAATCTTATCCAATATAAAAGTAAATATGCTCTAACTCTGATTTAACCATGAGAAATAGAAAAATGGCATAATCTAACCTGTAGTACAGTACGGCCATTTATAATCATCTGTCATTTTATCAACTTCAGATTTATCCTTTACTAGTCCGCCGCGCCGGAACTGATAACAATCCAGGCAGACGAACAGGCCACACATCCCACAGATCCAGTGGTAGTTGAACAGGGTCGTCTTGCACACATCACACATCTCCCGCACCCCCTTCACAGGACGCTTCCAGGTTAAACTCTTGTTGGTGCTCATGTGAACGCTAAGGCACTTCCTCTCCTGTTGAACCATGTTGCAGAACTGGTCTCCGATCAGACCCAGGATATACTTGATCTTCACAATATCCACGTCCTTGGGAGGGTTCACCTTGTCGGAGCTCCACAGAGCAATATCTGTTTCTTTGGGATCTTTGACCGGATCCAGATATCCGTCCACCATTAGATATCCGTTCCGCGTCATCCGTAGTTTACGGAAAGCGTAGAATGAGCAGGTTATATTTGAACTTTCTTCAGCAAATTTTCCTTTAAGGATGAGATCTTCCCGCTCGTAAAGAGGGATCTGTTTGCACTCTCGACACAGTGCTAGCTCCGATGCGACCTGATAACAGGGTCCGTCCTGCAGGAAGGTCTCTCCGACTTGGCGTGAGTTTAAAAGATCCTGGATATTCTTCTTGATGTCCGCCTGACGTTTGACCTCCTCAGGATCCTCGACGTTCTCCTCCTCCTCCTCCTCCTCCTCGTCGTCGATAAAATCGTCCTCGAACTCTGGTTCCTCCTTCTTGACTCTGAACTCTCTAGTCTTCATTTTCTTTCGATCTGAATCCTCTCTATCCGAGGGTTCTACTCTCTTCATGCCTGGAGTAAATTCGAATTTAAACATTAAACTTTTTAAAACTTCTGAATGTTTTCTGCAAAGAAGTTTTATTGATCAAGTCACAAAATTAAAACTAACTTCCTTAAAAGCTATTTTATGCATAATACTTCATAAATGTAGGTTATATTTATTTAGAAAATTGGAATTGCATGTTGTGGTATCTCAGATGGATTCATTTATTTTTTTGTTATTAATGCAACAATACATGGTTGAAATATTAAACAAAACAAATGGAAATTAAGTTTTCTGAAGAGTTAAATCTTATATGGTGCAGGAAAAAGAGATTGTGGCCGTAATTTCAAGTGACCCTCTATTAAAAGGGGCTTTGCACGAACCACAATGATTACTATTTAAACCTATATCTGATCAATAATGAGAAAGATATTGTCGATGTTCTTAATTAAACGTGTTCAATTTTAACGATTTCCTCAATTGTTTCTGTAGATAGAAACTACAATTGAAAATACCAATTTCTTCAAATCTGTGATATAAAGTTAATTCTAAATAGGACAAAAAATGGTACCGTTGTGAATCGGACATGCTACACCATAAACGTCTACAATTTCTTTTCAGTAAATAATAAGTTCCATAAAATGCAGAATATTTGTTTACCTTTTCTACTAGATTCTAGTTCCTTCTTAATCTCGAGCTTCTCCTGTTCTGAGAGTTGGTACTCGGACCCTCTTCTCTTCACCTCCTCACAAATATACCAATGACCGCGGGCATACAGCTTCCCGTTGACCACCCTTGGTTTCTGGACCAGGTACTTCCAATAGTAAGGGTTACAGATCCGGACTATCTTCCCACAAACACATTCAATATTAAATTTATCCTTCGCAATGCAGTAACTTCCATCCTTGGTTCGGAGATTATCCTTGAGAGCTTTCCTGAATTCCTCCATATTGGTCGGGCCACCACCACGACGTCCGCGCTTTCCTTCATTGCTGGATTTACTGGACTTGCTAGCTTTACTAGCATTGCTGGAAACACTCGCCACGCTCGCATTATCTTCATGATCAGTTTTCCCATCGGACTCTGCCTCCTCCTCGCTCAATGCGTCCTCTGGTTTACTGACTGGAGGATTCACAACCCAAGCTTCAGATTTCTTGTTCTTCTTGACAACCCAGAGCTCCTTAGTCTCGGACTTTTTCTTCTCCGGGTTCTCTCCTTTATCTGGAGGTTCGTTTTTGACCGGAGATTTGGTGATATTATTTATCTTCTCTCCTAGCAACTGAGTCATATATTTGTTCACTCCTTTATGTTTAATACCATAATGTCGAACTAGAGCTATGGCTGTGACCCCTTCATAATCACATTTATCTTGATTGCACTTGAAAGGTTTCTTATTAGACAGATTCCCCTCGGCTTGTATCTTCTTGAAGAAATGTTTCTCTACTCCGTGCCTCTTCATTAGAGTTCTAGTTTGTATCTTTGCAATGCAGAGTTTACACTGAAACGGTCCTCGTACTTCATCCATCTTCTTCCGGGGTTTAATTGTCACCTCCTCGTCCTGAGACATTAGAACAAATTAATTTTACATCTAGGTCCTCAAACATAACTTTTACCCTTGTTTTTTTAATTTGTTTATTTTATTCTAAAGAATGAGAAGTCCAATTTTTTCCCCTGCAATACGAAACCACTTGCCCCATTTGCACGGAACCCCTAATTTTCTTTGGGTTTTGTCCCCTGAACTTAAGAAAATATCTTAAGAGGAAAATATTTCTGAGATTTTGGAATAAGAAGGGGGAAAATTGCTAACTCATGCCCAGTTTTTCATTACCCCCCCCCCCCACACAAACACACAGGGCATCCAAAAAGGGAAGTATTTACCGTTGCCAGAACTATAACTATTAAAATGAAAATCACACAAGAATTATTATTTCTATATCTCACCTCGACAGATTCACTTTCAGATTCAGCTTTTTCTTCTTCCATATCATCTTCTTCTTCATCTTTACCTTCATCTTCTTCCTCCTTTTTATTATTCTTCTCCTTCCTTCCATTCTTCTCAATCTCCTTTTTATCTTCTTGTTTTCCATTTGTATCAGTTTCCTCTTCTTCCTTACTGGTCTTACTGTTTTCGTCAAGATCTATAACCTCCGCCTCCTGTTCCTCGTCCTCGTCTTTGTTACGGAGAGATCTTCGCCCTTTCCGAGGCGGAGGCGAACTTTTCCGCCTAATATGAAATTTCAGTATATATCAAGAAATATGTTTTTTTTTAAATATTCAAATTTATCAGAAAAACAATTGGTAGATAGTAAAATCGAGAGCGGCCTAAAGGTATAAAATACATCATAGCTAAACAAAAAACTTAATTTTCAGATCACGAATCAAAATTGAAAAGTAAGTTAGTTTCACTAATTAAAACACAAATGAAGGTTCCCATTAATATGATATGCAACGTTTATTAACCACCATAGTTTCAAATCATGCTTCCGTAATCCGTAGTTTAGATTTTGACCTTTTTATCTTCATTTTAGATCAATAAAATCGTATTTATTCAGAACCAAATCATAAGCAAATCTTATGCTTTAACAAAGCTTGCATGTTAGAACCAAAATTTAAAAACAAACCTAGAACATAATGTATTTATTATCTTTCTCTCCCCCCCACCCCCCTCTTATTTATCGTAAATGAACTAAAATGGGAAAGGGGGAAACAAGCGTATTACTATAGCAATCTTACAATTTGGTAGGATGATAAAAACTTAAACACTTCAACAAAAACCAAAATTTGTTCTGTTTACTGTGTAACCCTACCTTGAATTTTTGGTAACCTCCACAGGTATTCCGAGTTCATCGGAGAGAAGGTGCTCAGCGCGCGAGTGCGCGGTTGCAAGGTGCAAAATCATCTCACGCTTAGAATTAAAAACACTGCGCAACTTTTTGGCTTTACAAATGTTGCAATTATTTTCTTTAACCTCTGCCTCTAGCAGTGCTTTAAAGTGGGCGGTTGCATAATGCTTAGCTAAGGCCTCAGTTACAGGGTTAAAGTCTTTTTTATCACACAGCCGACACGAAACCTCTCGAGACAAATTTATTGTATCATTCGGATCATCTTTCTTTTCTTTCGTCTCTTTCACCGATCCGTTCACTTTCTTAGAGGGTTTGGAAGGAGGAGGAGGGGTTTCTGTCTCAGCTCTAGGTCGTCCCCGGCGGGGTTTAGGGGACTCCGCGCTAGATCTCCGAGAGGGCATTGTGTCTTCAGATCCAACCTCCTGGAGATAAAAAGAAAATTAAAGTATTATTTATCCTTTTTATGTATAATCTATTTGATTTTTTTGGTTATTAACTTACGGATTCGTTTTCAGAACTTTGAGAGCTCTCACTGTCTAATTTCTTTTTTCGTCGGCGGCGGGTGGATTTCCTGAGCGGCGTGGACGGGATTTCTGCTTCTGGGCTGGGCGCCGATACTACCACGCCCCCCTTCAGGATTGGTTTAGAGGCTGGAGGCGAATGAGCTTGTGGGTCTGGGGATTCAGTTCCCCCAGGCTTGGCCAGAAAGGCTTCAAACGCGTTTAAGAAGTCTGACATGTGAAAACCTAATAAAATATAAAGATAATGAAACATTATAAATTTCTTAAATAATGGTTAAGAGCCTGACGTTTAAAAAAAAAAATAACTCTAAACTTGAAAGCAAACTTTAGGGTTTGGGTCTGTCCCAGAGAACGATTTTTGGACCCCCCCTCCTTTCAATTTTGTACATGATTTCAGCAAATTGTTATTTTTTATTACTCTACGGTTAGGTTAAGACTATTTCTGAGCCGAGCGCTGCGGCTAGGACAGGCTAGGGGGCCGAGCGCCGCAGCTAGGAAAGGCTAGGGGGCGGACGCTGCGGCCACATGACCAATGATAACAATGTACAAAATTGAAAGGAGGGAGAGGGGCCCGGGGAGGATGGGGGGTGGCACGAAAATCGTTTCTCAGGAAATTTCCTAAATTTTTTTTTTTCAACGGTTGACATTTAAACACTATATATATTTAGAAAATGACAACTAGAGAGGAGTCAAATGACGGCTTCGCGACAAATAATTGCTTTACATTTCATACATTTCGATTAGACAAAAAAAAAACAATTGGCAAATGCAAACAAAAGATAAACATTGTATGTACTCTATGTACAAGATACTGAAGTTTATCTAGAGAGTAATAAATAAATAAAAAACAAACAAAAATTATAAATAAATAGATTGTGCCGACCAAGCCATATTTATTCGTTTTCATTAACAAATTGGATTAAATCATTATAATCGAATTCAAGGCTTTAGGAAGAAATACGTCATTATTTTGACAAAATGTAGTCTATAAATATACAAATTGAAAAACAATAATAATAATAATATGTCTACTGAATCAATTATACCCTATTAACTGAAAGATGCTACGCCATTTCTCCGTTGAAAAAAGTTCCCTACTAGGATAAAATGATACCTGTAGACGCACTACATATTGGTCAACATTTTGGTTGGATAAATTATCCGAGAAAACCTTTTTAACTCAAACATTTCAGCGCTGAAAACAAAGGTTCTTTAGTGGGATAGACGCCAGGCATAGCCGCCATCTTTTACTAAACCGCGGTCGAGTTGGCGCATTCTCATAACAACGGAGATGTCGTCTTTCCCCTTCTATCCTTCCATAAACCTTGTATTCCCCAATTATAATCCCCCCTCGACCCACTTTAACCCCTTCAACCCCCTCCCCATCTTCCCCAACCCAGAAGAAGTTTCAATATTTTATGATTTAATAAAATCTTTTTCCTCAAAAAAACACAACTTGGATTTTAAGATCAGGGGCGCATAACTTCCCATCTCTAAGGACATCTAGGACAGGGGGAGTGAAAGCTATGAATATGAGATAATTCAGCCCCCAAAAGAATGACGGAGCCTCCCCCCCCTTGAATGTCCAAAAAAGCTTTAGCTCATACCGGACAAATTCCTGTTAACGCGCCGCCCCCGGCCTGGACAATTAATATAATCGCAACTATTACAGGATTTTGGGGAGAGCGTTCGATGCCCACCCCCTCTATTTTTTTGTCCTTGCACTCGCATTCTTTACACTATCAGTTACACCTTGCTTTTTTATGCAAACGGTATAATTGTACACTGTACAGGCTGGTCCGTGAGTCGTGACCCGTTCGACCCGTACGTTATCAAATTGCCACAGATCTAAAAACACATTTTTAAAAGAAGCAGAGATTATTGGAATTATGAACTGGTGAATGATCAAGAAGAATTTTCTAGTACCAATTATTTTAAAAATATCAAAAATAAATTTCGGGATCCTATGATCCCCCTTCCCCCCCCCCAGGCGGGGAGGGTCCCATGGGCCCCAAGAATCCCAAAGTGGGAAAAATTGAAATATTGTAATACTATTAAAATAATTTTGTAATTAAATTTTATAAAAAAAATACAATTTCCGACAATTTTCTGCTATAACTGTCTCAACTCTTTAAGTTTTTACTTTTTAAGCTTTTTAGAAGCTGTGATATCACTTTGGTCCTTTAGAAATCAGTAAAAATGGTTTTTTGATGCCTTTTTTACAGGCCCACGCTTTATCACCTCTTGGGTTAAGGGGTTAGGTTTTACATTATCCCAACTCCATCCAAGGTATTAATTAAACCAGTTTATCCATCCAAACTATTAAACCAAACTCCATCCTGCAGTGGCGTACAAGGGGGGGGGGCGAGCACCCGCCCCCCCCTGCGCGTGCCCCCTCTGACGGGGGGTCCATTAATATTACATCCAGAGGCGTAAATAAGGATTCTGTAGTGGGGTAAATTTTTTTTACCCCCCCCCCCCTAAAAAAATATCATGATGTATATCAAATTATTGGTTTTAATTGGGTTTGATTTGAATTTTCCACTCATTTCTGGCATTTACAAACTCCATCAAAGAAAGGCTTCATTTCATGCCTTTCATCTTTCACCTTGTTTTATATCCTTCATTATAGTCATGCATTTTACATTAACTACAAAGATCTGTAAAAAAACTGAATTTATTTTAAGCAAAATAAAATATAGTTTTACTCTTAGAGTAAAAAGATGTTAATTTTTTAAATCTTTAGAAAAGCTACTCTGCAAAACTTTGAAAAAATAATGTCTTTGCTTATATTCTAATTTCAATTTCTAAAATTTTCTTGTCGTCAATGTAGTTTGTTAAGATCTTAAATAAATCTAACATGGAAATGGCATTTTTTAGAAGTAAATATGTATTCTTCATTGCCCATACCCTTTTTTCTATTAAAAAAACATCTAATTATAATGACATAGACTATTACTTAAGAATTTAGAATCATTTAGAATATGTTGACTTAAAATCTGAAATGTCTGAAGTATCTGCACATTTAAGTTATTCGTGCAAATTTTAAAGATATTCAATTTTAAACTCAACCTTTTTTTAAAAATAAATTCTAGGGGGGGGGGGGGTAAATAACCCCAATAATCCCAATAACCCCCCTATTTCTGCCATTGAGGGAATGTTTTTTTTTGGAGGGAGCAATTGGCAATTGTAACAATTGTAAGGGCAGTAAGTGAAGTAATCCCTGCTATTCAGGGCCTTAATAGTTCAGAGGTACCTCCAAGATTCTATGGGTGGGGGGGTAATTACCCCCCAGGATTCTAGGGGGGGTAAATAACCCCCCTTATTTACGCCACTGATTACATCTTCCTCAGGCAAATCTACTTAGCGTACGATGGGGGGGGGCGAGCCCCCGGCCCCCTTACGCGTGCCCCCTCTGAGGGGGGGGAGGTTCCATTAATATTACACCTCCCTCAGGCAATCTACATACTAAATTGCATTGCATTGCACTCCCCCAAACTAAAAGAATAAGAAAAGAATTAAATATATTCTGATTCACAACAATATTCTTCAAAGCTTTGTCTGATCAAGTATTGCATTAAACATCCATGTTTCCCATTTTGAAAACTGAATATTTTTATTTGTGGTTTCTCTACAAAAGTGACTCGCGCATTTCTTACTTCAGAAACGATGGAGAAATGAAGGTTTCAAAGGTACATCGGACATGCCACTATATAAATGGAGGGTCACTTGAAATTACGCATGTATTCCATTTAAGTATGATTACATCGTACAGAAAAAAATACTTTAAAATCTTTTGACTAAAAAAGTTTCATTAAAAAAGCTTTAATCAATATGTATTATGTATCATTCAATGTTGCCTAGGGGGGGGGGGGGCAAAAATTTTTTTTTGCGCGCTGACGCACGGAAATTGTCCCCCCCCCCCCCTACACAAAAGCTCTCGAATGCCCCTGCCATCCAAGATATAAATTAAACCTTACTCCATCCAAGATATTAATTAAACCTTACTCCATCCAAGATATTAATTAAATCTTACTCCATCCAAGATATTAAATAAACCTAACTCTAATTCAGATATTAATTAAACCTAACTCCAATTCAGATATTAATTAAACCTTAATCCATCCAAGAAATTAAATAAACCTAACTCCAATTAAGATATTAATTAAACTTTAATCCATTTTAATTTAACGTTACACCATCCAGGATGCTGATTTAACCAAACTCCATCCAAGAAATTAAAAATGGCCGTCTCCAAATAATGGAAGTGTTTTTAAAAATCACTAGCAAAGGTGAAAACTAAAATCTTGTAGAGCATATTGATACGGGCATTGCTGAAACCGGCTTAAATTTCTGAATTAGATTACAGAATAAAGGTAAACACACATTTTTAATAGAACTTAGTTAATTTTGTAAACTGATTTGAGCTCGATAAAAGACTATTGATACCCATATCAATTTGATTTTCAAATTTTCCATTTTTACTTGTTTATAATCATCAGAAACCATTTGCGACGGCCATTTCTAATTTATGAAAACTACCTTTTGTAATCATGTTTCAAAATTACTATTTTGGTTCTTGAAAACCTTTACAAATAAAATGTTTCATCCTTAAATTCTCTTTTTGAAAATTACATGACAATGTGTTATAAACCGAATTGCTAATCAAGTAAAACTAATTAGATATAGTTTTGATATGCTTTGATATTTGTTGTGTACATGTCTGAAAATTACTTTAAACTCTAGTTATTCGAATTTATGTATTAACTATTTTGCATATGATAAATTCGCACCCTGATCTCTAATCGTTCTCCTTAAATCTATTTAATTGAAATATTTTGTTATTATTACTAACATTAGGTGGAAAAAATAATCAAAACAGCCAAGAGCTATTTTCCACCTAATTGCTTTATACTTGTACTGTTAATATAACGATCAATTTTGTGATTGTTATCTGTATACAGATACATTTATTTTAGCAATAAACTTTATCTTATCTTATCTTATCTTATCTAATGTTGCAGAGTGGGACACACCTCGTCTAAAATATCATATTTGACCAGGAGGTCACACGTTAACATTAAAATTTGAATTATATTTGTAAATATTAAAACTCAAATAATCACTTAAATACTTTTTCGTGGAAAACCCGACCATATTCGATAAACTGAAACAATTGTCTATTAGAGAATGTATTGATAATATTTGTATAAAGCTTATATTTGAAGTACTTTCAAATTGAGATCACCACTGGACGGGTCAGAATTAGAACTCTTGGCTCTGGGTTGTGCTCTTGCCCCCGGCACCCTGGCTCTTCTTGGGTAGAAGGACGGACTGGATATTCGGCAAAACTCCGCCCTGGGCGATAGTAACGCCGGAGAGAAGTTTGTTTAACTCCTCGTCGTTCCTGATGGCGAGCTGGAGGTGTCGAGGGATAATCCTAGTCTTCTTGTTGTCACGGGCCGCGTTCCCGGCCAGCTCAAGAACCTAGAAAATATATTTAAATCCGGGGAAATGTATTTCATAATTTCGATGGCTTCTGAAGACAATGTTCTATTTAAAATAAAAATTGGTAAACAATTACATTTTTTTTAAATCCACTCCCTCAACTTATGTCTAAGCGAATATCTAATTGCGGTAGAAACTTAACTAACTAAATTTTAGGGATTATTTAAATGACATTTCTGATAATATTAAGACATCACATAAAAATTAGTGAGGGGGGGGGGGGGCATAGAGTATATTTTAGAAGAAAACTTTAACTTCAATTGCTCCACGTTTATACAGCCCGTCTATACTCGAAATGTTTTGCTTAAGGTCGACAAGAATATGAATAGTAATTTCTGGAACGGGTGAGTGGGGCAAGGGGAGGGTGGACATACCTCTGCGGCTAGGTACTCCATGACAGCAGCCATATAAACTGGTGCTCCAGCCCCTACTCTCTCAGCATAGTTTCCTTTCCTCAATAACCTGATCACAAAATATAAAAGTGTATTTATTTGATGAACTTGTGTAAACTATAGAATATAAAATTCATAAGTTCAGAAAAGAAAATTCCGTGATTACTCGACTCGCTGTAAATTTAAGTATAAATTTGTCAATAAAACAGATATTAAGCACTTTTAAACAAAAGTAGTCCAGTCATTATTTACAATTTTGGAACTTACCTCCTTCTAAACACTTTATACCATGACCCTAAACAAAATTTCACGTTGCTCCAATTGTACACTTTTGGACCCCCCCCCTCCTATCAATTTTGTACATAACCAGTAATTTTAAAAAAAATTGCATTAGTTTCATTATGTTATGATAAGAAACATTACCACTTTTTCAACAATTTTCAATAAAATTGGTATTTATTTAGGGTTAGGTTAGGTTAAGACACTTTCTGGTCCGATCGCTGCAACTAGGAAAGGCCTAGCGCTTTGGTTACATGGTCAATTATATCCATGTCTGACATACAAGATTATTATATATATTTAGGGTTTTCCCCCTCCTATCAATTTTGTACATGGATCTCATATGTATGGCATGAATATAATTGAACATGAGGCCGCAGAGTCCGGCCCCCTAGCCTGTCCAAGCCGCGGCGCTCGGTCCCCTAGCCTGACATAGCCGCAGAGCTCGGCTCCCTTATCCTGTTCTGGTATATTCCTGGAAAACGATTTTTGGACCCCCCCAGCCCCCCCCTCCTATCAATGTTGTACATGGATCTTACAGAAAGTGTCTTAACTTAACCTAACCCGTGGCCGCAGCGCTCGGCCCAGAAAGTGTNTCTTGTCCATTTGAACTGGGGGGCTGGGGGGTCCAAAAAAGTCCAAAAATCATTCACATAGGACAGACCCTCTTAACCTAACCTAACCCTAAATGTATACTGATTTTATTGAAAATTGTTGAAAAAGTGGACATGTACAAAATTGATGTGAGGGGGGAGGGGGAACATCAAAAAATCGTAAACTAGGACGGACTCAAGAAGGGGGATGGGAGGGTGGAGGGTCCAAAAATCGTTTTATCTATAAATTCACCCAACAGTTTCTATTATATTGATCTAAAACCCCAACCTGTGAATTCTTCCAACTGGGAACTGAAGTCCGGCACGACTAGATCTAGACTTTGCCTTCCCCTTCACCTTTCCTCCTTTTCCTCGGCCAGACATGATGATTTCTAGATTATCAAAATAAAATATACAAATTAATTTTTTAATGGAAATTGTTTCTTAATTCGGTTAATAAGTAATAATTGTTAAATGGTTTACAACTTAAAACTTCCTACTTACCGTTTGATTGAGGGAAGTTTCGCGCCAACTGAATGAAAAAGGACTGGAATCAGCTGTTTTACAATTCAAACTAAGTTGAACCCGCGAAAACAGTGTTCAGAGACGACCTTTAAAAAGCCCTAAGCATATTAGAAATTGGGTGAAATAACTAACCCTTTCCTTAAAACTCGCCTCGTTTAATGCTTTTTTGATGCCCTGGCTTCGAATCTTTTCTTTGTAAATTGATTAAAATGTGTAAAATGTAAAATCGATTTTAGCTGAAATTCAAATCTTTCTAGGCGTCTATCTATCTAGGGCAAAACAAAGGGGGGGGGGGCGGTGGATCCGCATTTGAACTACTGCCGTTTGAACTATGGTACGTTTGAACTATTGTTCGTTTGAACTATTGTTTATTTGAACTACTGACATGACGTCATATCCTGTAGTTTAAATCAACGCATTTCTTGCTCATTTGAACTATTTTTCTACCCAATTCAGTTTTAATTTTTTTTTTATAATCT
Source organism: Eurytemora carolleeae (assembly GCF_000591075.1). Classification (NCBI taxonomy): domain Eukaryota; kingdom Metazoa; phylum Arthropoda; class Copepoda; order Calanoida; family Temoridae; genus Eurytemora; species Eurytemora carolleeae. Next base: position 147,482 of record NW_019396239.1, on the reverse strand, counting down.
CCATAAAACGTTATATTCATGACAATTAATTAGATAATATTACACAGAATGAACATAAAAATAGTTCAAATGAACATAANTTTATGTTCATTTGAACTATTTTTATGTTCATTTGAACTATTTTTATGTTCATTTGAACTATTTTTATGTTCATTTGAACTATTTTTATGTTCATTTGAACTATTTTTATGTTCATTTGAACTATTTTTATGTTCATTTGAACTATTTTTATGTTCATTTGAACTATTTTTATGTTCATTTGAACTATTTTTATGTTCATTTGAACTATTTTTATGTTCATTTGAACTATTTTTATGTTCATTTGAACTATTTTTTTGTTCATTTGAACTATATTTTTATTCATTTGATTTATTTTTTTGGTCATTTGAACTATTTTTTGTTTATTTCATTAATAATATTTTAATATTTCAAATGAAAATAGTTTAATGAACTAAAAAATAGTTCAAATGAGCAATATATTTACTCGTTTGAACTATTGTTCATTTCAACTACTCACGTGGTCCCACGTGCAGTAGTTGAAATGAACAATAGTTCAAATGAACAATAGTTCAAACGGCAGTAGTTCAAATGAGATAGCACCGGGGGGGCTTTCAGGGTTGGACTGTTATAAGCGTAATTTCAAGTGACCCCCTAATCAAACATTGCAATGCCCGATTTACATTTACAACGGTACCCTTGATCAAAAATGTGGAAGATATTGTCGTTTTCCTGACTCGAAATAAGTGCAAATTCTGATAATTTCTCCATTGCTTCTTATAAGCAAGATATGCGCATTGCACAGTGACTTATGCAGAGAACACGCAAATAAAAAGAAACATTTTAAACAAAAACAGGGAGTTATCTATATATAAATTTGGCTTGTCTGTCTGTTTGTATCCAATAAACGTCAAAACGGCTGAACCGATCGGGCCCAGATTTGTTGTGAGACATCACGTGACCACAGGGCAGGTTTATGAATGATCAAATTTCAAATAATTGTCTTAATCAAAATTCGATCTTCATTAAATTTTTGAACATTTTGAAAATCCACGAAATTTTTGTGAAAATCCGCGAATTATTTTTGTTTTGTTTTACGATGTACACAAAGAGAACATGTTTACAATTAATTTAGAAGATGGGCGCGAAGCGCCCTCTAAGGCTAGTAATTCATACTTGATCAGACAAAGCTTTCTAGGGTACCGTTGTAAATCGGGCATTATAAAATCTTTTCATTAAGAAAGGTCACCTGTATTTACGCTTTATTGATCCCCCTTGATAAGTATTAAACATGGTTTCAAACCATTGAGGTTACTCAGACGAGCTTGGAAAATTGAATCGAATTTTGGCCTTCCCCCCAAGCTGGAAAAATTCAGGTATACGGCCCTGATTTCATCACACAAGATGAACCACAGTCTTCCACAGAGAATGGGACTTCAGAAACAACTGTACGAAATTTATTCAGCCTTCTTTCTCATAGCAACGATTCTCTGCAACTTTGAACTTAAGCTTCTTTTCCGCATGGCTAAATTGTTTGGTTTCACATTATAGACACTTTTCAAGACCGAGGACAAAAGCTAGACTTGAGATAGTCACAAGTGTTAGGACGTCATGAATTCTTAATCCTTCGTAGTTTACCGGGCTTACCCTGTATCTTCATGGAAGGACTAATTCAGAACATATTATATTTAGAAATTTTCCTAAACTGTACACTACTGTACAAACTTACAAATACAAACTTTATAAATGTTTTCATATTTATTTTTATTTTGTTTTTCATTAGATTTTTAATAATATTGAATCACATGCTATAATTGGAAGACAGCGGTAATAAAAGAGGTCAATACTCGAAGTTCAAGTTATTTGGTTGAAGCCTTCAATTCGTTCAACTTTTGAAAAAAAAAATAATTTTGATGGCATAAGACGAAGTCTCCGAACCCAGATAAGTTTAGAATCCAGCGAAATCATCATCATCTTCGTGGTAGAGACTGATCACCAGGGGGAAGAGTTCATCTTCAGTAAGCTTGGTCTGCTCCAGGATCTTGTCCAGGGGACCGAAGTTGGTCTCAACCCTAGCCTTAATATCCTTGTACATGCAGGACTTAGCCTTAGCGTACTTAGTGCACCTCATGAAGGCCTGGACCTTAGGGACGTTCGCGAGGCCGGGGAAAACAAACTCGTTCTGGACCTCGGTAGGGAGAGCATCGGCAACCTTGTTGCAGGTTTCGATATCGTTAAAGATCCTGTTCTTGAACCAGTCGTCCTCGAAGTTCAGCTTCTCCATTGTCTTCTTCTGGGTGTTGAAGTCCAGCTCGTTGTCCTCATTCAGCATACCAACCTCACGGAGAATACAGGTCATGTTTCCGACCTCGGAGGTCAACTTGTCTTGTTGCTGTTTCATCTTCTCAGCCAGACGGTCTCCGATATCGAGAGTGTCGGGAAGAGTGGCGGCCTCAGCTTGACGTCTCTAAAATCAAAATTGCCATAAAAATACCATAAAGTCATAAGAAATCAATAATATTCGATTCTTAAATTATGAAATTATACTTACGTTACGAGAAAGAAGAGCTTGAATCTTCTCCCTGTATCCGTTCTCAACAGAGAAGGGGTTGATGATGGATCTGCTGGATCCTTGGTTCAACTGCATCATCTTGAAGGCCATCATGCTCTCCCTGATCTTCTTCTCCAGGTTCTCATCCTCGGAGTCACTGAACTTGAAGATCTTGTTGTTGTTTCCCAGGCTGTAGGGGACGGGGTTCTGCTGAGAGAATGTGTTGATCATCTTCTGCAAGAAGTTGTTGTTGTTGTAGTTGTCGTTGTTGAAGTTGGCATAACTGTGCTGATTGTACTGGTTGTTGCTTGGCTCCTGGTTGGAGTAGCTCATCAGCCTCTGGAGCACAAAGTTGGCCTGGGCCTTCTCCATGTTGTCGGCGCTAGTGAGGAGGGTGTTGATGAATCTGTAGGTTGACCTGCACACAGAAATTATGTAATTTATTAATATAATTTAATAGAACATATTTGTACACTACATCAAATCCATAAACTCCATGAACTTATGAATTTATGAACTTTATGAACTTATGAACTTTATGAACTTATGAACTCTATGAACTCTATGACTCTATGAACTCTATGAACTCTATGAACTTCATGAACTTCATGAATTGCACGAACTGCATGAACTTCATCCATGAACTATATGAATTCCATGAACTCCATGAACTCTACTCTATTCCATGAACTCTATGAACTCCATAAACTCTATGAACTCCATGAACTCCATGAACTCTTTGAACTCTTTGAACTCTATGAACTTCATGAACTCCATGAACTCCATGAATTCTATAATCTACATAAACTCCATTAACTCTATGAACTCTATGAACTCTATGAACTCCATGAATTTTTTTTATGATGTCCCACAAAAAATTTGGACCCGATCGGTTCAGCCGTTTTGACATTTATTGGGTACTAACAAACAAACAGACAGACAGACAAGCCAAATTTATTTATAGACTAGAAATTCAAGGCGCTTCGCGCCCTTCTTTCTAGTCTTTTAGGGCGCTTCGCGCCCATCTTCTATTTAAATTGTGAACATGTTTTTTGTTTACATTTCAAAACTAAGAAGAAAAGAATTTGCGGATTTAAAAAAAACATTCGCGGAGTTTCAAGAATTTTAATTTTTTTAAAAAATTAAATGGACTATGAACATGCATTTCAATCCTATACCTATCATCTCATAACATAAGACCTCATACTCATAATATAAGATTTCATCTCATAATATAAGATTTCATCTCATAACATAAGACCTCATGCTCATAATATAAGATTTCATCTCATAATATAAGATTTCATCTCATAATATAAGACCTCATGCTCATAATATAAGATTTCATCTCATAATATAAGATTTCATCTCATAATATAAGATTTCATCTCATAATATAAGATTTCATCTCATACAAATATAAATAAATATACAAATACAAATAAAAATAAAAATAAAAATAAAAACAAAAATAAAAATTTGAAAAGTTTGAAATAAAGTCGCGGTATTGACTTTTATTCAAGCCGTTTTATTGAATTTTTAATTGAACGCTTTATTAAAAAAATATACTTTTGGTCAAAGCTTTAAAGTTGATTTCGTTCCGTAAAGATTGAGAAAAGAATTATAAATAAAAAAAGTTTTTGAGAGTAAAAGACCAAATTATACAAGAGCAGGGCCAAGAATTTTTCTGTAAAAGGAGAATTGTTTCTCTTAACCAGGACTTTATCTGTTGAGTAATATATTCTATACAACGTTGAATATGAAGCAGTACACGATATTTAAAAAAAAAGGATTTTTTTCTCATAACATAAGACCTCATGCTCATAATATAAGATTTCATCTCATAATATAAGATTTCATATATATATATATATATTATCATCTCATAATATAAGATTTCATCTCATAATATAAGATTTCATCTCATAATATAAGACTTCATCTCATAATATAAGATTTCATCTCATAACATAAGATTTCATCTCATAATATAAGATTTCATCTCATAACATAAGACTTCATCTCATAATATAAGATTTCATCTCATAATACAAGACTTATTTTAAATATACAAGACTATAATCTTAAAATAGAAGACTTAATCTTATTATAGAAACTTTATCTTCTGATACAGGACAGGACTTAATCTTATATCTTATCTTATATTCTAGGACTACTTCTTATAATACAGGACTTTATTTCATAATATAGTCTAGGACTATTTCTTATAATACAGAACTTTATCTCATAATATAGTCTAGGACTTTTTCTTATGATACGGGACTTTATCTCAGAACTTTTTCTTATATTTCTTCAAGACCTACCTGTATGTTTGAACTGATGGAAAATCTACTGCAGACTACAGATTTCTCTTTACCCAAGATACCTTTTATACCCCTAACACCCTCCCCCCCCCCCGTCATCCCACCCCCTTGGTACTTACGGGGAAGCTTGGTGTAGAAAGGAGGAAGAGGGATTGAAAGGTAGGAGAACTGCTCCGGGCTAAAACTGTATTTTAATGGTCTGCACTTTATACAGAGAATACAGACAGGTTCAAGTACGAGAGTTGGGTTTGACTCCAGTCCCCGGTCAGAAATTAGATTTTAGGCTCGGAGAAATTTTGCCCTTAGAAGCAAAGAATTAACAGACGTAGAAATTTGTAGGATTAATCGGCAATTAGGGACCATGGATAGTCTTAAACAATAGTTTACAAGTAAGATAAAAGAACAAACTGTAAGTCGAAATTAAGAATAATCTATATTTATTTGGAATTTTGAAAAAGCTATGCGTGGGACGTAGGAAGTGAAAATAATTTATAACAAGTTAATAAGATTAGTTTTTAAGTAGGAAGTATAAGAACAATCCATACATAGGGAGGAAGTATAAGAACAATCCATACATAGGGAGGAAGTAAAAACAATCCATACATAGGGAGGAAGTATGAACAATCCATACAAAGGGAGGAAGTATAAACAATCCATACATAGGGAGGAAGTAATAACAATCCATACATAGGGAGGAAGTAAAAACAATCCATACATAGGGAGGAAGTATAAACAATCCATACATAGGGAGGAAGTATAAACAATACATACATAGGGAGGAAGTATAAACAATCCATACATAGGGAGGAAGTAAAAACAATCCATACATATGGAGGAAGTAATAACAATCCATACATAGGGAGGAAGTAAAAACAATCCATACAAAGGGAGGAAGTAAGAACAATTCATACATAGGGAGGAAGTAAGAACAATTAATACATAGGAAGGAAGTATAAACAATCAATTCATACATAGGGAGGAAGTAAAAACCATCCATACATAGTGAGGAAGTAAAAACAATCCATACATAGGGAGGAAGTAAGACCAATCCATACATAGGGAGGAAGTAAAAACAATCCATACACAGGGAGGAAGTAAAAACAATCCATACATAGGGAGGAAGTAAAAACAATCCATACACAGGGAGGAAGTAAAAACAATCCATACATAGGGAGGAAGTAATAACAATCCATACATAGGGAGGAAGTAAAAACAATCCATACACAGGGAGGAAGTAAAAACAATCCATACATAGGGAGGAAGTAAAAACAATCCATACAAAGGGAGGAAGTAAAAACAATCCATACAAAGGGAGGAAGTTAAAACAATTCATACATAGGGAGGAAGTAAAAACAATCCATACAAAGGGAGGAAGTAAGAACAATTAATTAAAGGTTTCTTAATATTTTGTTAAAAATTTCTTTAAAACAAAGATTGATTTGACCTTACTGTTTTAACAGAACGCGATGTCCATTTTTGTTTGTATAGTCTTTAATCGGAGAAATATCTAACCCTGAACGTAAACTATTTTTACCCCCTGCACAGAGCACAGTAATTTATTTTTTTGCTGGTTCATTATTTTCTGCATGAAACAGGTTAGAAATCTACAATATTGCAAACTTGTCCAACTTGACTTAATGTTTAACTAATTTATCCAGTTCGTAGAGCCTGTATATACTTTCTAGCTTCTCTTATTTGTCTGATGTGTAGAAGGGCGGTAAAAAGTTTTAAAAATCTAAAATAGCCAATAACTTTTTTGAGACTAAAGCTACAGATCTAAAACTATATTTTTGAAAAGCCCGTGAAAAATGGATGTAGATAAATGTGTCACATTTTGATATTTGTTCAAAACATAAAACAAAAAAGTTCTACAATTTTTTACCCGTTTTTTGGCCTTTTTAAAACCCTCCCTTAGCACCCAAACTATTAAAGTTAGCAGTAATTTTTTTTTCAATAATCTTGCCTTGAAAAATTGGACTATGAACATGCATTTCAATCCTATACCTATACTCTCAGGCCTTTTTCTAGGGGGGGGGGGGGCATGCCCCCCAGGCTCTACATAGATTCAGACCCCCAGCCTTTATAGGGTTAAGAGTTGACTAATTTGATGAAAATATCACAATTTCAAGAAGTAAAAAAACTTCAAATTTTCTTGTTCTAAAGAATAATTTTTATATCTTCCTCTGGGTTAAAAGAAGGGTTCTTTTTATATATTCGTTAGTTTTCGAATTTTTCATCTTTATATCTTCCTTGATTTTTAGATATTTTCATCTTTAAACCTTAACCATAACTCAAAAAGCATTGGTTCAGGATGTTCGAATTTTTTTTTACTGTTCTACTACCACATGCCCCTCACTTTAGGCTCAAAGCGGGGCTTTTATACTTACTGCCTGAGGCCTCAGGCATACTGTCTGAATGCCTTATTTTATTATTCCTTGATTATTAGATGTTTTCATCTTTATATCCTCCTTGATTATTAGAGTATTCCATATTTATATCTTACTTGATTAATAGATGTTTTCATCTTTATATCCTCCTTGATTATTAGAGGATTCCATATTTATATCTTCCTTGATTATTAGATGATTTCATATTTATATCCACCTTGATTAATAGATGTTTTCATCTTTATATCTTCCTTGATTATTAGATGTTTTCATCTTTATATCTTTCTTGATTAATAGATGTTTTCATCTTTATATCCTCCTTGATTAATAGATGTTTTCATCTTTATATCTTCCTTGATTAATAGATGTTTTCATCTTTATATCTTCCTTAATTAATAGATGGTTTCATCTTTATATCTTCCTTGATTAATAGATGGTTTCATCTTTATATCTTCCTTGATTAATATATGTTTTCATCTTTATATCTTCCTTAATTAATAGAGGATTCCATATCTATATCTTCCTTGATAATTAGATGTTTCCTTCTTTTAAAGATTCCTTGATTATTAGAGGATTCCATATTTATATCTTTCTTGATTATTGAATGCTTTCATCTTTTTCTTAGATTACGTTATTAAGTAGACCCGACGATTTCTTTTTTAAAATTAGTTTTGGAATTAAATTGGTGTGTTCAAGCCAAGTAAAGGTTGTATAAGGAAGTATTACTCTAGTTCACTGACCTCCAACTGACAAGATTGCACTTAAACCATCGCGCTAATACATTCTTCACCTTTTTTTAAATACTTTTTTTTGAAATATCAAGTTTTTCAAAAATATTACTAAAACCCAATTAAATTAAAATTAAAAAGTGGAAAATGTTCATCCACTGGTATTCTGCTGTTAGGGGGATTTGAGGGTGAATTTCCTTTAAATAAATTGCGTTGAAGCAGGGGTTGCTTTCAAGGGGGGTGCAAAATGGATTTTGTAGAAAAAAATGTGCTTAACTAAAGAAAAGTTGAGCGGGCACGAGGGTTTGGTACGTTTTTCATACCGTTCAAGTCAATTTTTTCATACTCCCGGCTTTAGACATCGTTTGGTTCGCTTATGTAAGCGTTTTAAATTATCGCACAGAAATTTAACGTTTTCTCTTTTCAGAGATAATAAAGATAGAACAATTTAGTTCATAACATCAGATCTCTAACGTTAGGTATATGATAATCTCTTTTTTAGAAACCGTTTTCTTCGGACGTAACCCCCCACACCCTGCATATTATAACAGTTTAAGTCAAGGGCCTTCTTTTGTTATGGGTTAGTGAGCAAGGGTAAATGCACTTTTTAGAGGGGAATACAAGGAGGGCAACGCCCGGATTCCCAACAAGAGTAGATAATTTACCCCTTTTAAAGTTGAATAGCTAACTATATTAACCAAATTATAAACAAGTTTTACCTCCCCTCTCCCTTCAAAATTGTATCAGTGTATAGGTCTCTGACTGCTATATCTCTTTTGTCCTATCTGCGCATTCTGCGATTTAAGAACTGCAGTCAAATACTCTTGGTTGTAGACTTCTGTTGCCAAGCAATGCATCCAATTATAAATATTTTATCAAAATGGTTTCTAAAAATAAATACTTGGAAAGCAAACATTTTAAAACTAAATTTGTTCCTATAAATGGGGAGCAAAGTAAAAAATAAAAATATCGTTGTTTTTTCCTCATCATGTCTCCCTTAGTTTCAAACCCTGCAGCCTCCCTGTCTCTTCTGTTTCCATCCCTCTAGGCTTCCTGTCTATTCTGTTTCCATTCCTCCAGGCGGGTCTCTTCTGTTTACATTCCTCCAGGCTCCCTTTCTCTTCTGTTTCCATTCCTCAAGACTCACTGTCTCTTCTGTTTCCATCCCTCCAGGCTTCCTGTCTCTTCTTTTTCCATCCCTCCAGGCTCCCTGTCTCTTCTGTTTCCATTCCTCCAGGCTCCCTGTCTCTTCTGTTTCCATCCCTCCAGGCTGCCTGTCTCTTCTGTTTCCATCCCTCCAGGCTCCCTTTGTTTCTGTTTCCATTCCTCCAGGCTCCGTGTCTATTATGTTTCCATTCCTCTGGGCTTCCTGTCTATTCTGTTTCCATCCCTCCAGGCTCCCTGTCTATTCTGTTTCCATCCCTCCAGGCTCCCTTTCTCTTCTATTTCCATTCCTCCAGGCGGGTCTCTTCTGTTTCCATTCCTCTAGGCTTCCTGTCTATTCTGTTTCCATCCCTTCAGGCCGGTCCGTTCTGTTTCTATCCCTCCCTGTCTCTTCTGTTTCCATTCCTCCAGGCTCCCTGTCTCTTCTCTTTCCATCCCTTCAGACGCCCTGTCTTTTCTAGTTCCCATCCCTCCAGGTTCCCTGTCACCTAGTTACCATTTCTCCACGTTCCCATTTCACCGAATTCCCATCCCTCAAGATTCCCATTTCTCCAAGTTTACAACCCTCCAGGTTCCCTGTCCCATAATTTCCATCCCTCCAGATTCCCAGTCACCAAGGTTACATACCTCCAGGTTCCCTGTCACCAAGTTTACAACCCTCCAGGTTCCCTGTCTCATAATTTCCATCCCTCCAGATTCCCAGTCACCAAGGTTACATACTTCTAGGTTCCCTGTCACCAAGGTTACATACCTTCAGGTTCCCTGTCACCTAGTATTCATCCGTCCAGGTTCCCTGTCACCAAGGTTACAATACCTACAGGTTCCCTGTCACCAAGGTTACATACCTTCAGGTTCCCTGACACCTAGTATCCATCCCTCCATGTTCCCTGTCATAGGTTTCCTCTCTCCCCAACTCCCCCAACCCTCAAGGTTTTGCTATCTCTTATTTCTCCCCAATTTCCTTTCTATAATTTCTCCACCTTCAAAGATTCATATCTCCTAATTCCCTGCCAGGTTTCCATCCCTCCAGGTTCCCTATCACCTAGTTTCCAACCCTCAAGGTTTCCTATCTCACCCTTTCCCAACCCTCACGGTTTCTTGTCCCTTATTTCCTCTCCCCCCAAATTTTCCATTCTCTTATTTCCTGTAACCTCAATGTTTCCTGTCTCATTTCCCCAACACTTCCTGTCCTTATGTCGATTTTATTAAATCCGTCCTACAATACTTCGGAACTACCCGCACCTTGTTTTCAGCAGCTGCTGTTGGTCCGATGTGCTGTAGGTCGGATATGCACTTTTAAAAAAAGTTAGTGCATCCGACCTACTGTGGGTCGGTTGCACAGCTTGCTTAAGTTAGTTTAACTCTTCTGTAGGTCGGTTGCACAACTTTGGTAGGTCGGATGCAACAAAAAAGTTGGTGTATCCGACCTAACTGTAGGTCGGTAGCACAGCTTTCTTTAGTCGGTTGCGCTCAATTCTGTAGGTCTGACGCACAGTTGAAGTCTTAACCTTACATTAATCCACATATCAGCTATAACTTTGGCATTTTGATATATGTGGCCGGAGCGCTCATCCCAAAATTTTTCTTAACCTAACCCCAGTCACTTTGATAAATGTGGCCGCAGCGCTCGTTCTATAAATTGTCTTAACCATTCAGATATCCCCATATATTATTTATCACTTAACCACTATGAAAAATGTGACCTCAGTGCTCGTCCCAGAACTTGTCTTACACTAACCTTGTACATCTGACCTACAGAATCTGTACATCTGACCTACGAAAGTTGTGCATCCGACCTACATGTGCAACCGGAACATCTGCATTATAACCGTGGGAACATCAATTCTTATAGTAGCACTGTCAACTACTTACTAGCTAAATCTGCATTTCCAGCGTGGGTCCGACGAGTCCGACAGACATAATGTACATTCGACATACAGCTGTCGTAGGTCGGAAGTATTGTCGGACGGAAGTACTGTAGGACAGAAATGCCGTAGAACAGAAGTAACATTACCCTTATTTCCCCCATAAGTTTCCTGGCTTTCCTTTCCCCACCCTCACCGACAGATTCCTTACTTCCCTACCAAGAAGATCTTAGAATTAAAAGTTGTACGACCTCTCAGGTTTTCTTGATTTTTTAGAATTGGTTTAATTTTTTTAAATTTTTTACATTTGAAGTAAACCCCTTGAAATCATTAACTACACATAAACATGACAAACTTCTTTTTAAAGAATTGTCCTTACATACCGAACAAAATAATTCTTTAAGATCACGGATTTGAGTTAAGAAATAAAATACAATTTATTCTCATACATGCGTTTACATAATATCTACTTCAATAGATTCAAATGTTTAAAATTAATTTCGTGATTATCACAAACTAAAGATTGTACAAACTCTTAGTTTGTAATCTTCACTAAATTATTCAGAAGTATTCTTTAAAACAAATATTCCTAACAGACACAATCTAGGATATAATTAACGCTTAGAATTGTAATGCAAAGGTTGAACGGAGGTTCATTATAAACGAACATTAGATTTCCCGAACCTTTAAATAAAGGTTCACGTACTATGCCATTCTGGTGTCTATGTGAAGTATAAGGAGTACAGTAGTGAAGAATACTTCTAGAGAAATGGAAACAATAGAGAAACAAGAAGATATAAATGAATAAATCAGTGTTCACACATCAGGTTCTCTCAACAGAATGAATATAACGAATACAAGACCGGGCTCCAGGGTCACAACACTCTACCATGGATACCCACACTGGACCTAGACGGGGTCTCAAGACACCCATTTATCACACCGGTCAAACACTAGCACAGCCTCAAGTTTCAGGGTTCAAATAGCATCCTTGGTCAACAACAATTTGTACACAAACTCAGTTTCCTCCAATCCATTGCTCCAAACGTATCAATTATCTAGTTGTATACACCAGGTTTAACATAACAGGATTGGTATGCTCCTGCTGCCTGTATTACGCCCAGTACGGAGCAGGGTTGGATCAGAATAATATCGCGGATAGAACACACAATGACAACAAGGTTAGAATGAAATGTTGTCACACGCAAACGTCATCACAAGTCACATAATCACTAGTCAACGAATATCACAGCCTTCAGGTTTAGAACTCTGCAACCTCGATGCTGCAGAGTTCCCAGTCAGGAGAGTTCTCCAACCCTTGACTAGAGTTGGGAGTAGGTCACTAACAGTTCATATCATTTCAACACACATCTCAGGGTCCAGTACTGGACGCATTCTTAAGTTTTCTGATCTCCTTGGTTGCCCAGGTCGACAGGGTTTTTGTCTTGGTCATCTTAGACCTGCGACCCTGTGTGAGTAGCTCTGAGATGGGTTCAACATCAAGCATACTCACAATATCCTTTCCAAAGGCAGCACACAGATCTCCGATTAAACCTGCTGATGCTGCTACACTAGCGTCACTGTGCTCTGAATCCTGTGCTACTACAGTAATAAACTGAACTATGTACGCTACATGAGGTTGTACTCGGACTAGAGCATCAGTTGGTGTATTCTCATCTCCCTTCAGTCCTTGGATAATTCCTGTATACGCTTCAAGGCATCCTTCTCTCAACTCGTTCAGATAGTCAATCATATCGAAATCTGATCTATCCACCTGACACTGACTAGCCTGCATCAGGGTTGTCATGACAACATCAAGATACTTGACGTACTCGGGTCCAACGGCCAGCGCCATATCTCCGAATACGGAGAGAATCTGCGGTTTCACTGTTCTGTGAACTGAGTTATCACTGAGGTTTGACATGAGAACCTCCATGATCTCGTCACTGAAGAGGGTGATCTTGTTTCCCAGTGCTCTACAGATATCTCCTACTAAACCAACTGATGCATGACAGACCTGATATTCTGCAATATTTTTCAACCCTATCAGAAGGAAGGGTTTGAACGCCTCCATATACTTGATAAAAGACTCTCCAAGAACCTCAACAAGAGTTGCTACTGCCATTAGCGCGTCTTCCTGTACTCCTCCGGCGCGTGTTTGGGTTGAAGACTGGAACATCTGCAGAAGAGCTGTCATAATCGTATCAGATATTGCGGGCGCGTGCGCAGGCTCAACCTTGCGCAGAACAGACTGCAGAGTTGCGCAGAGCAGGGACTGCAGGTCGTTGAACTGCGCCCGGTCAGTCTGGTTCTGAATATGGGTTTCCATCTGTAGAACTTGCTGAAGACGTTGAAGGATAATCACAGTGGTCTTTTGCACAGTGTCGTAGCAGTCCTTCGGGGAGTTCTTCACAGTTTCCATGAGAGCCTCATACGCAGCTGCGCGGAGGTTTGAAGATCCAGCATCCTCGCGGTCTGTCACCCATAGCAACTTCTCTACAATTGGGGAGAAGAAGGGGGAGAGACAATAGGTTCTAGGTGTCTCCTCATCCTCCATCCTATCCGCAGAGTCGTAGGCAGCCTCCGCTAGGGAAGAGAACGCCCAACAGACATTAGAGGCAACACGAGGCTCAGCAGAGAGGCCAGTAACCAGAGCTTCAAGAAGTGGCTGGAGAGTGGTTGGATTGATAGCCGCCTCAGGAATAAGTTCACATACTCTACCAATAGTCCAGGCAGCAGTATCCTAAATAATAATATTGTTATTTACGTTTCTAACGCACTTAAGGTTAAATTTCCTAGATAAACTACTTAAGGTTAAATTTCCTAGTTAAACTATTACTCGCTATTTATTAATTACGACCTCAGGTTGCTTCCCGAGGATATAAGTACCTTGACTACTACAGAGGAGTCCTTCATGGTTTCAATGAGCATAGGCATAGCTTGCTCCACTAGGGGTTTGAGCTGGACTGGATCAGGACCTTCCAGGATACAACCAAACGCCATAAGAGCAGCATCCCTGTAATATTCAAATATGATTAGGAACAGTTGACAAGGAATGGAATCGAAAGAAATTATACACCAACAAATTGATTCAAATCTCATCTAATAACTTCTAAGAACATCAGTGTTTAAATTATGATTTTCTTTTTTTTACTATTTTTTTAATCCCGCTATTTTAAACATATTATTTTAACTCCATTTTAAGTCTTGAGTTGGGTTTGACGTGATTTCCTGGTTCTTAAATAAACTGAATTCCCAAGAAAAATCAGTCCAACATATCTTTATTTTAGATACAATGGGATCTTGGTCTAGATGTTAAATTTCCTTGTTATTTACAGAGCTTAGGATCCATTTAATTTTGATGCGGATCCGAATCATGAATCCGCACTGGAAAAAATGGATCCGGATCCAGGTCATTTCTTCGTTGATTTATTGAATTTTTTCAAAAAATAATTTTCAATTTGTGTGTTTTTTAAACGCATAATTTTATTCTAAAATTTGATGAACCATTCAGAAATAAGGAAATTTTTATAATATCTCTTTTTTTAAAAGTTCAGATTTGGGTTTTAGGAGTAAAAAGTTTTTTTTTGTAGTTTTTGGTTGATATTTTACCCCTTGGATCCTGATCCGCATATTTTAGCGGATCCGGATCCAGGAAGCCGAAATCTTGCGGATCCAACGGATCCGGATTATTTATATCGCGGTCTCTGAAAAAGTAAATACTGGATAAGGCTAAACCTGTGTCTCCAGTCTGCGTCCTTGATATTATCCTTGACAAAGGGTAGAACATGAGGAACTATATCATCCTCACAGCAGGTAGCCAGCAGCATCATACACACTCCTGCAGCTTTGTACGGGTTCCAGTCATCCTCATCATCAAACTCTTCCTGAAAGTTCAGTTCAGTTCAGTTCAGTTCAGTTCAGTTCAGTTCAGTTCAGTTCAGTTCAGTTCAGTTCAGTTCAGTTCAGTTCAGTTCAAGAGATAAAAATTTGAGTAACCTGTTTGCAGAGGGATTGCATAAGAGCAGGAACTAGGAATTGAAGAGCTCCCTTAGCATAGAATCTAAATAAGATATATTATTATTATTATTATTATTAGACCTGCCAAAAATCTCCCTTATAAACAATAAAGCTTTATATACTAAAATATAAAAAAGTGGCGTGTCCGATTTACAATGAACCTTGTTCTAATTAACAATTGGATAAGACAAAGGTATAACTATAAAAGGCACCGTTGTGAATCGGAGATGAATCTAAATCTATGTTCTAACCTAGAAACATGTTCTGGAGGTCGACCAGCCTCTGTAGCCTCGCTAGCCTCTATCTGTAGATCAACTTCCTCGTCACAAACATTAGACCAGAACTCTATGCCCTGGAGAGCAACCTCGTCCTGTTCAGCTCTCATGGCATCCAGGGTTATCGCAAATAATGCCTGAACAATTATTTCTAAAGTTCTGGTGATTTCTGAAGCCTACCTAGTTCGGATCCCAGGTCTTATAACTTTCCGAATCTGGGTTCCCAAAAAGTCGACTGTCAGTTTATCCATTAAATTAAGTCTTTGTCTAGGAACTACATGAAAGATTCTGTATATATATTACAATCGACAAATTTTGTGGATTCAAATTAAGAAAATTATTAGTTGATTTTCAATTATATTAGAGAAGAGGCAGGGATGTAATCTGGTTACTGATTTTCAAAGCTTAAAAAATAAAAACAGAACACAAAATGGCAAACATCGTACATCATTTATTATTTCTTAAAAAATGCACTTTAGGCCCCAGTTCCCACTAATGTAAGGTTAAAAATACTCAAGTTGGAAGAAACTAATTTTGAAGATAATTACCCTACCCCAAGTACTTTGAAAAATTAAAATTGAGGAAAATCTATATCCATGAGATGCATTATGGACAATAGAACTAACCTGGCCCATATATGCCTCCATATACTGATAGTAAAGGGACATAATCTTCACCAAACACTGTAGAGCAGAAACTTTAACCTGAAGTAAACAGATTAAAATAATTTTTTCTCTCCGAAAACCAACCTTAATTCGTATAAAAGAATAAAAGAAATCGAATTTGGAAGATTTCCTGTAAAAAGAAATTAGAGTTATTATTATCATTTTTACTAAATGGATCCCGGTTTACCACAAGTGGAAATCTAGATACATATAGTATGGTTGTTTTTGAACAACTAACCTGTACGTCAAGGTTCTGTGTGGCTTCACAGACGACCTGCATGATGAAATGTCTTTCAGTCTCCTTCTCGAAGTTGCCCCGGGTGAACTCGAGGGAGTTGAGCAGAGCGTTGGTTGAAGCAAGTTTAACCTAGGATCAATTCAAATATATAAAACACTTAATCACAAACACGCAGTTTAATTCTTTTATACTTTTTAAAAATGGTAATTTAGAAGGTTTTTTTTCTGGAAAATCAATAAGTGATTGATTCTGAAGGGGTCGAGATGTTTGGATAGGTGATCACTGATCATAATGGAAATATTTTATTTGATCTCTAGGTTTAAATAGAAATTTTACATTAACAAACATATTAATAAACAATTAACCTGGTTACTGGGTTCATCTCTGCGCATACCATGGACAATAGCGGTCAGGATCTCATTGGATCCTTCCTCCAAACATCTTGAGTCGACATCCTGCAATATAAACAAATTACCAAGTTATATTCATTATCAAATTATTAAAATCTATATCTGGTTCAAAAATGAGAACATAAAATGTTAAAAAAATATTCATATGAACGGCATCTTGAATTAAAATATATACAAATGATAAATTCAGTGCTTAGGGTCCGGATCCGTTGGATCCACAAGATTTTGGCTTCCTGGATCCGGTTCCGCAAAAATAAGCGAAAAAAAAGGGTATCAACGGATACGGATCCAAGGGGTAAAATATCAAACATACTGCAAAAATAACTTTTTTACTTGTAAAACCTAAATCTGAACTTTTTAAAAAAGGAAGATTATAAAGCTTCCTTATCTCTAAATGGTTCATCAAGTTTCAGGATAAAGCATAAGCGAAAAAAAATAAAACAAAAAGTTTAAAAACTATTTTTTGTTAAAAAATTGGTCTAAATTCATGAAGTTAGTTTCAGAACTTTTCACTGGACGATAATTCGGTTTAAATGTAGATTGAGTTTTTATATGTCTCGGCATTTAAGGTTCACATTATCGACATAATTTTTCTAGCACTAAAATTTTCATATCATCCTCATTGTCAATTATTCATCCAGTTCGTTTCTAACCTGGCAGATATATCCTATAGCCTGGAGAGTACACTCCTTGAGAACTGATGTACTCTCTGGATCTGTCACGTTGTGTACTAGGATACTGATCAAACCCGGCCACAATCCTCTGGGCAGCTCTACCATAGCAATCAGCTGGATACACTGAGCTGCAGCGCTCGGACGAAAACTTTCTGTCCCAAGCGTGTTCACAACGTTCGCCTTAATAAAAGATTGAAAAAATACATTAGATAATTAATTTAAAAAAATAAATCAATCAACGAATACGAGTCATTTGATGCTCCATTAAAAAAATATGATGTAAGTTTTAAGGTAGAGTTTGGATCATTCTGGACTATAGTAACATCTTTGAGCAGTGAAAGCCTTAGTTATTTTCCGGATCCCAAAATTGGGAATCATTTTTATTGGAAAGTATTTTAAACAGATGGCCAACCCATTAAGTTTTGTACAACCTTCCGAGTTTCCTGATAATTTTTAAAAAAATGTTACAATGTACAGCGGGTTAATTTTTATCACCTTCGTATAGTTGCGTATATCTTCCGGCATAGCGAGCCATCTCTCCTCGTAGTGAGCCCTCAAGCTCTCGTCATTAGTATAGAGGAAGTTCTTCAGCTGGACTCCAGCCTGCTGTCTTACAACAGCACTGTTTCCTCCCTAAACACGACACGTAAAACCATTTAACCATAAAAATCAATTATTATACATATTCGACATATATAACTTTGAAACAATATCAAATCAGCGGGGGAGGGGGTTCTATAGAAACGATCCCGCCAATAAGAAAGTGCATGCCCTTGAAAGTGAAACTGTGCAATAATACGTTTACAGACAATTTGAAAATCACCGATAACAATGAGCATTTGCCCCTTATATCTAAATTCTGTTGACCTGGTAGAGCACATCTGATAATGTTTTAATGAGCTCCGGTAGGTTAGTTTGAGCAGCAGATTCTAGGAAGTGTTGCGCGGCCTTGAGCTCCGCCTGGTCGGGGGAGATGGTCTTCTCCAGCACCTAAAAACAATACAGATTCTTATAATTTAGTTTTCAGTAAAAAATAAACTACACACCACTTTCGAACTATTCGACTCGTGAATAATTAGGATAAAATATATATTAAGCTGATATATGTTGTATGTACTGTTCAGCACATACAATGACCCCCCTCCCCCTAATAAAACAAGCAAAATGTTAGTTAACAATTTGGAACTTAAAAAATACGCAGCACCTTCGATCTTGTAATCGACTTGAGTTTAAATAATAAATAGTAACGTTTATCGAATAAACAAGTGCTGTTAAACACATAATTTTAAGACCCCCCCCCCCCCAAATCGTGAGAGATCACTCGAAAAGAAGACAAAAGCTTCAATACGTCTTGTTATTCGGATTGAAGGGTGTAAACATCCGACAACTAAATTTCTCGAACTAAAAATCAGAAACCACAACTACCAAAGTTAATCAAATATGGAGCGAAGACGAGCAAAGGGTGATATAATCAATGGTTCAAGGGCAAGAAGACTATTCAATCTTTTGAACTAAAAAAGGTAATTTCCTGGAGAACATTTTTGAGCCCCCCCCCCTCATATAAATTTTTTCATGGATAGCCCATACCCGCCGCAGCGCTCAGCCCAGAAATTGATTTAACCTCACCTAACCCTCAATAATAAAAAGTAAATGTAAAAAATTGATAGGAAGGGGGGGAGGGTCCAAAAATCGTTCTCTATTACGGACCCCAAATCACTATTTGGATTTCAATTATATTAAAAGGCCGTGAACGTAAGCTATAATTTACCTGAACAAGCTGAGCCACCGCTTCGGTGTTCATCTTGTATTTTAACTTCTCTGGAATAATAAATAAAATTATTGACTAAAAATTAAATTTTGCAGAGATTTATAATGAAACGGCCTAGTTTTTAACATTAATATGGCTAGCGCTAGACTCAAACGTTTTTATCTGAAAAGAACTTTACAAAACTTATCGTAAATAAACGGTTTAACAAGAATTTTCAAATAATTCGACACAACGTGTTTCCGCGCCCACTCACTGCTATCTATAATCCCGCCATTGTGAAACTAGAAACCGGTTTTTGGGAAGGTGTTTTGCGCATCTCCCCGTTACAGACTTAACTTGAGAAAATGTCGTCTTTTAGTGGATTACTGATGAATAACCGATCTAAAGGTAATCGAAAATACAGAGGCGCAACTGGGGGGGGGGGGCGGGCGCGAGCCCTCTCCTAGCACCTGAGAGGGGGGGCGCCCCCCTGCAAAATGAAAAGAGAGATTGGC
The DNA here is from genome assembly GCF_000591075.1 of Eurytemora carolleeae. Lineage (NCBI taxonomy): Eukaryota > Metazoa > Arthropoda > Copepoda > Calanoida > Temoridae > Eurytemora > Eurytemora carolleeae. The sequence goes on along the minus strand of NW_019396239.1, from coordinate 127,922 downwards.
GAATATCATTATCACTGGAGTCAGGAATAATAAAACCAAAAGAAATTGTAGGAATTGTATTCTTATGTTAGTTTAAAAAAAATTTGTTTATCTTTCTGAATTCGATCAAGGCAAGGCTATTGTAAACATTTAATGTAAAAAAAAGTTCCGAACTATATTCAAACTTTGAATTATGTTGGTAAAATATTCTAAGTTTGAAATATCAAAGCTTTACACCACTCGACTCGGTGCAAAGATTTAGGGATTAGAATATTTGAGTTTGTGGCATTATCTGTCCTTTTTCAATGTAGATGATTAACATTTTATATGTATTTTAATGTGTTTTTTTCAGAATATAAAAATGATTATTTCTTGTTGTAATGAAACAAGGTACTAACAAATTTTTTTTGAATTGATTGACTCATATGATATCGTTAATTTTACAATTGTTGAAATTGAACACAGCCAAATCTGCATGCAACAACTGAAAATTTCCTTTTTTTTCGACATAGAACCATTAAAAAATAATATTTTGCCCCCCCCCCCCCCTATCAAAAGTGCTAGTTGCGGCCTTTAAAAATAATTGAACTTAATTGATGTTATGATTAAAAGAAGCGTATATAGGTGGGGGCTATAAGGACTCAGTCACCCCCATGGGCTTCCGATCCTCCCCAAAAAGTCTTCTGGGAATGTTCTTCCATTTATAATAATAATTAAGAGGTTTATGATGTAACCTCAATAATGCTGAACCCCCCCCCCCTCCCTGATACCCCACTGTGCCCATCCTGGAAGAATCGAGAACATTTCAGCCCCCGGATGACAAATTCCTGTATCACGACCCTGAAAAGAAATATCGAGTAATTGCTGCAAATCAACGAAATGTTTTATGAAACCTTTGAACTCCATTTAGAGTTTTTTTTTCTTTCTCAATCCATCCTTTTATATAGATAAATATTTTCTTCTCAATCCATCCCAGTATTGATTTGATTTCTCTTCTCAATTCTCTCAATCCGTCCTAGTTTAGATTTAATTTCTCTTCTCAATCCGTCCTAGTATAGAGTTGTTTTAACCTCTCAATTCGTCCGAGTATAGATTTGTTTTCTCTTCTCAATTCATCCTTGAATTTGTTTTCTCTTCAAACCGTCGCGTCTTAATAGATTTCTTTTTCTTTTCGTCCAAGTATATTTTTTTAACTTCTCAATCCATCCTAATATAGATTTGTTTTCTCTTTTCAATCCGTCCAAGAAAAGATTTGTTTTTTTCTTCTCAATCCATCCTAATATAGATTTGTTTTCTCTTTTCAATCCGTCCAAGAAAAGATTTGTTTTTTCTTCTCAATTCGTCCTTGTATATAATTGATTTATCTTCTCAATCAGTTTATAGGAGCAGAGGCGCAACTAGGGGGGGGGACGGCCGGGCGCGCGCCCTCCCCTAGCACCTGAGAGGCTAAAGGCTATTGTAAACATTTAATGTAAAGAAAAGTTCTGAACTGTATTTTATTTGTGTTGAGTTTATAGAGTACTCGTAGATATAAAATTTTGAATTTTTATAGTAAAATATTCCAAGTTTGAAATATCAAATGTTTACAAAGATTTAGGGATTAGAATATTTGAGTTTGTGGCAAAAACTCAGTTCTAAATCTAGAGAAAATTCTGAACCTGGCAAATTTCTAACTGATTATCATATTTGATAACTAACAAGATTTATCTTCTTTGACAGCAGTTCTGTAAAATCGAAAATTAATTTAGATTATTAATGTTGGTTAGATCAATCATTAATTCAATAACTTCAAGAGAAAAGGTAACATTATCTGTCCTTTTTTCAATGTAGATGATTGAAATTATTATTTACCTATGTATTTTTATGCTTTTTTTCCAGAAACTATAAATGATTATTTCTTGCAATTTAATCTGTAATTAAACCAGGTACTTAAAAAATACTCTTTTGCGATTCGCACACATATTCAATGAATTGACTCATATCATTCATTTTACAGCTGTTGGAAGTATAAATTTTGTAAAAACACAAGAACAAAAAATCGATTTGAATTGAACACAGTCAAATCTGCATGCAACAACTTAAAATATCCTTTATTTCGACTTCAAACCCTTAAAAAAGCACTTTGGTTTTTGAAAAATTTTCGAAAAAGGGGGGAAACCCCCCCCTAACCCCCCCCCAAAACCCAAACAAAATAATATATTGCCCCCCCCTAGCAAATGTCCTAGTTGCGCCTCTGTATAGGAGGTTTACTGTTCTATAGCCGATTAAACAAAAAGGGTATAAATTATTTTTCTAAAATAATCTCCAAAAAACTAATGTTTCAGCTCTAAATTGATGTATTTTTTCTTCTCTTTGTTCATTTGCATGGTATTTTTTTCAAATGTTGTCTTCCACTTTTAACACGATGATGCGGCTTTTTTGTTGATGAAAGAAGTTAAAATATATTTGATATGATTTAATAAGGAATATTTTTGAATACATGATCAGGAATTATTAAACTATTCTTCTGTTCTTCTTTCTCTCTGGCTGCCAGGATTCGCTCTCGAGTTAAACCACTAAATATATTTATATAATAAAACAAGACATTCATATATATGTTCCCTATAGCCGGCCAAACGGCTGGACCGAATGGGCTGACATTTTTTGAGGGAACCCAGGGGTATCCCGGGAATAACAAAGAATTAAGGGCAAAGTTACATAATTTTATTTTTTCAAAAAAAAATTTTTCAACATTTTTTTTTAATAGATTTCTTTTAAAATTCTACGGGCAACGCTGGGCACTTTTGTACAGACACTTTATAATACTATAATTTTTCAAAAAAGTTTGACTGCTTAATAAGATTACTAGCTAAAGTGAGCGGCGTTGCCCGTAGAGTTTAAAACCACTTTGGAAACAAATTTCAAATTTTGAAGAAGAAAAAAATTTAATTTTTTTGGCCTATATTAACCCAAAGGGTACCCATGGGCTTCCTCAAAAAATGTACATGGTTATTAGATTTTTATTATAACGTCAAATTGCTACCAGTTGAGAATTAAAAATAGCTAACAGTTAGCTATTGGCTGGACTTTCAAAAATATGCTAACGGTTAAATATTTTTTAAAAAATCGCTACCGGTTAAGTATAAAAAAATGGCTATTGGTTGAATGTTAAAACACAATTTCTACTGGTGTGAAATGAAAAACAAATGTCTAATGGTCGAAGGAAAACTAATGGCTAACGATTGAACAAATTAGAAGAAAATGGCTGCTTCGTACATGGACGGTTAAACCAAAATAGATACCGGTAGATATTAAAGTTAAATATAAAACAAAACATGGCTACAATTTAGATTTTATGTAACAAAATGGCTACCTAATTATTTTTTTTAACATGGCTATACCAGTTGAATTTTTAAACAAAATGTCTCCAAGTAAGATTTTAAAACAAAATGGCTACCGGTTGACTAGATGTTGAACCCATTGTTCCTGATACCAGGGTGGAGCATGGCAGATATTGTAGTTATAGGAAACTAGAATTTCTTCATCTGAAAAAAGAACTGAATATTTTTACATGGACATTTTTGATAAATTAATATACTACTTTAAAAGACCTTTGCTAAAGGTTACCTTTATAAATAGGTTTCACAGCAACAACTGACATAATTGAACCAAATCTGGGATGTTCAAACTCATGAAACATGGCGTTCTTTTCTCTACCAAAACTGTGACATGCCTGAACAGTAAGATACTTAATGGGACTGTAAGTGTAATTTCAAGTGCCCTCTATGCAAAGATGGCAATGCTCGATTTACAATGGTGTCCTTTGAAATATTGAAGTATAAATCATATTTCAATGTTTTTGTCTCTTTAAATGTCTCGTGACGAAAACAATTAATCTGGAGCAGACCGCAGAAAAGATGGGTGTAAATTAATAAACCACACAAGATGGTAAAACTCAGAATTAACCAACAAAATCTGATAGAACATGGAGAAAACCCTAAAAGATCTTAAAAATCAAATTAATTGATTGTAATAATAATGACAATAAAAATCAATATAATTGCACTGCCAATTTAGATTCTATCTTTATTCTGAGAAACAGACAAACATAATTTTCATTCTACATATTCATTTAGTATGAGGTACCTTATGTCCGAGGGTTGCGGAGTAGGTTCGAGTTTCTTGATACTCTCCAGGTATATCTAGATCTGTGCTTTTATCTAGGGTTAATCTGAAGTCAGACCAGTCCTCATCCCCCCACTTTACACACTTTCTGTTACTAGTCTAAAAAATAAGTTTAAAAAATAAAACATGAAGATAAATTCCCACGTCGTGATTCAACAATAAACAGCCACTTTAATTATAAAATGCACTGTTAAAATGAATCCTATTATTGTGATTAACCCATGGCAACTAAACCAAAAACGGTTAGAACAATTGAATACTTTGATATGACTTGAAAATTTAATACGCATCAATCTTTGAGAATTGGCTAATTAACAGTGATTTCTCTTCATTGGCTGTATAATGTTAGTATTCGCTTTTGATTGGTTAGATAAAATATCTATCTACAGTTCGAGAATAAAGGAATTGAGTTATTGCCAACAACTCTGATTTTCTAATCCCTATACCTTTGAAACCCAATGTCGGAGACCTTCAAACATTTCAAACTATAAATTCTGTTTTAGATCAAATAATCTAAGTTTGAAATATCCAAGGTTTACACCAAAAGGAAATTTTAGTTTGTGTCAAAAACTTAATTCCTGTACGTAGACAAAGCAAAATACATTTGCACATGGGACTTTATAAAGTTCGCTATTAAAGTCGACCTACTCAGCTTAAAATCTCAAAACCAAGCTAAGAACATTTCCGTGGGTCTCCCGAGTTCCCCAAGCAAAATTTTAGGCAAATCGGTCCGTGGGTTCCTGAGTTATGATCGGACAAACAAACAGATTACAACTTTATATCTATAGATATTAAACTGTCATTTTAATTCCCACTTGGTACATTTGTACACAAGACACTAGACAGGCTTTGTTTTATTTCCATATGGTAACATACAGTAGACAGGCATTTTAATTCCTATATGGTAACTATACAGTAGACAGGCATTTTAATTCCTATATGGTAATTATACAGTAGACAGGCATTTTAATTCCCATATGGTAACTATACAGTAGACACTAGACTGGCATTTTAATTCCTATATGGTGACTATACAGTAGACAGGCATTTTAATTCCCATGTGGTAACTATACAGTAGAGAGGCATTTTAATTCCCATATGGTAACTCTACAGTAGACAGGCATTTTAATTCCCATATGGTAACTATACAATAGATAAGCGTTTTAATTCCCATATGGTAACTATACAATAGATAAGCGTTTTAATTCCCATATGGTAACTATACAATAGACAAGCGTTTTAATTCCCATATGGTAACTATACAATAGATAAGCGTTTTAATTCCCATATGGTAACTATACAATAGACAAGCGTTTTGATTCCCATACGGTAACTATACAATAGATAAGCGTTTTGATTCCTATATGGTAACTTTATACACAAACTACAATTTTAATCCAGACACTAAATACACCCACTAGACACAGACCGCCATGTTAATATTTAGAAACTAAAATATGTTCACCTTTGTTATTCTGTTTCCATTAAATAAGCAAACCAGCTGACCTTCCTCAATATATCTTTCAAACATATATTTAAACAAATTAAATCAAAATTGAATAATAACTAATAATTCATAATTAAAACTAATTAAGCTTTTCGTGCCCCGTAAAATGTTTCATAATAAAAAAATTAGCAATATTTTTCGTTGTTAGATTTTATGATGCATATAATAAAAAATTCTTACATCTATAATATAATATTATGTTTTCCTTGAAGCATAGAGACCCTCTCCGGCAAAAGGAATTCTAAAAATAAGATTTAGTTAAATTTATTAAAAATATGTTTAAAAATAAAATAACATCAGCAAATCATGTATTCTAAAGAAAGAGAATAGTTCTGAGTCCAAGACTATTATATTGTTAATCTCTGCATCAGAATTCATTAAATCTTACTTTCTAATCCGAAGATTAAGTTAAATCCTTGCAAGGATTTAACCAATGCAACTAATCACTTCCAGTTAAAAATTTCCATTGTGGATAATGTTTTAACGTTTGGTATTTTATGGCTATTCCAAAAGTTCGAACCTCTGAGAAGTTGAAAAATAGATTTTTGTACATTTTAATCTGTTAAACTCTCATTACCTGGATTGTTTAACATAAACAGTACCCGACTCATATTCATCTCTCTGCAGGGGGGTTCTGAAAATATTTAAGTTATCCATGGGCAATTACTTTTAAATGAATTATAACATTAATTTTTAATTTATTGTTGTGCTAATTGAAATTGTTGTTATTATTATTATTATTGTTATTATTATTATTTTATCATTGTTATTATTATTTATTATTATTATTATTATTATAATTATTATTATTTTCATCATACTATTATTAGTGTAATTATTTTCATTATTATTAGTGTATTCATGACCTACTTATCCTCATAAAAGTTGAAGGATCGAACTTGAGCTTATCTCTTCTCTCTGAGCTGAATACGAGGGTAGGAAACCCAACCTTAGGAAAATATTTAAAAGTTAAAAATCCAACAGAACCAAAATCCTTGAAAATATTTGAACAATTTACTCAGAGCATATTGAAATCATCGAGATATTAGTAATAGAGGGGGCATCTGGAATTTTAGACTTCTTGTTGTACAGCCACTGTACACAATGACCCGATCAGAAATTCTACTATAAGGAAACATTTTTCGACAAATTTCACTGTACAGTATAAACCTAGCCAGGCAAAATTAGGAGAGTTATGCCCGCCCCCTGATTGAAATGTTTGAAAAGTTACATTATTCAAATCTCTGATTGTTTATAAAAAATAAATTCCCATTTAAGAATAAGATTAGACAAATCACAAATTATGACGAAAACTCAAATTTAAATGCTAAAAAGCCAATTAAAAATGTCCCTTTGTTCATCTTTTAAACCAATGCAATTATAATCATTAAATAAAATTTTTTATTAAGTTTTCAATCTATTCTATTCTATTCTATGTGTTGGAAATTTTAGCGAAAATGTTAAAATAAAAAATTCCTAATTATTTTGATTTTAAAGGGACTTACTTCGTCACCCATATATGCATCCCGTAGATCAGAATACACTCCAGATATCATCTTCCCGTCAACATATTCCCCTAAACATCAATATGTATGTAAATATGCATCCTGTAGATCAGAATACACTCCAGATATCATCTTCCCGTCAACATATTCTCCTAAACATCAATATATGTAAATATGCATCCTGTCGATCAGAATACACTCCAGATATCATCTTCCCGTCAATATATTCTCCTAAACATTAATATATGTAAATATGCATCCTGTAGATCAGAATACACTCCAGATATCATCTTCCCGTCAATATATTCTCCTAAACATCAATATATGTAAATATGCATCCCGCAGATCAGAATACACTCCAGATATCATCTTCCCGTCAAAATATTCTCCTAAACATCAATATATGTAAATATGCATCCTGTAGATCAGAATACACTCCAGATATCATCTTCCCGTCAATATATTCTCCTAAACATCAATATATGTAAATATGCATCCTGTAGATCAGAATACACTCCAGATATCATCTTCCCGTCAACATATTCTCCTAAATATCAATTCTTCAAGAATATGTTTATTCATCTAAATCCGTATTTTTCCCAATATGTAATTCTGTATTTAAAATTAAAAATGAACTTATTAGTCTAAACAGGGGCGTATTCAGGAATTTTTCTAGGGGGGGGGGCTGAGCCCCCAAAGCCCCCCCCCTGAGTATGCCCCTGAGTCTAGGTATATATATGAATATGAATAAAAATACTAAAAATTAGTTTTTATTTTACTCAGAATTGTTGTAACTTTTTTTTTAAAAGTTATGAAATGTTTGGTTGTTACCTAAAATAGTTTTCTGGAGGTTTGGATATAGGAACACAACCTGACCAACCAACCGTTCCATCGAGTCCAGGTTACCCAGGTAGTAGGAGTTGTTCCCTGTTCCAACCTTGAGATGTTTTCCAACCTTGATTCCGTTCTTGTGGAACCCGTATTGAACCAGCTGACCATCGCGGCGGAATCGGCGGTATGGTCCATGGGGAATACCGTTTCTGAAGTAATTTTCATTTATAATTCTTTAATCCTATTTTATGCGATTCATTTGACGCCAATATACAAAAGGTCGGGTATATTTATGAAAGATAACTTTCTGTTTCCAAATATAAAGTTTCTGAGTAAGCTGGCTTTACCTTTCACAATGATCCAAATGTACACGTTCTCAAGCAAAAATTAATTTTGCCAATTACTTTTTTAAAAACTAAAGCTAGAAAAAGCTGATTACGAATCTTTGATGATTTAAATCTAGGGCCTGAAAAAGGTATGACTGAGTTAGTAAGGTATAACACCAAAAGCCAATGCATTGTGATATTGTAAAGTCGACCCCGTCTTGAAAACTCATGCAAAATTTTGATAGCTGCCTGTATCTCTGTGCTTTTTGACTTCAACACAGTTCATGCTTGGACTACTTAGTTCAAATTCCTCCCAGAAACAGACATTTTTTGGTGTTTCCTTGATTTTAAAGCTACCAACATTAGTTCAAACAAACGCATTGGTATTGTTGAAAAATATAAACAAAATTTGTTCACATAAAGAATCACGCCGACTTTTGAGTAACTAGGCAAGTTTTACAGTGCATGTACAGAATATACAAGACAAAATGAGACAAATTTTTTAACTTTAATAATTTATTTTAATTAAATTTTACAATATTTTTGAAAATTTATATGATATCAGATGCAAATGTATTCTGTTTTGCAATATTGCTGAATCTTTAATTTTCTTGTTGGGCAACCAGGAATGTCTGACCTTGCACACAGTTGATCAGGCGGTTTTAAGGCAGGAGGAGGGTAGAGGGGCAGGGTCGAATAAAACGGTTTTTTTTTCAATTGTTCCTTTATTTTGAGATTTCTATATTTCTTATCCTTCATTTTCTTCTTGTTCATATATCTTCCAATCATATTTTGGCTAATTTTGAAAAAAAGATGTTTTTGGATATCCTTGTAACACGCCACTTTACAAGAAAGAACTATTTTAGAGGATCTTGGTTTTTTTCTTCCAATCTTTCCTGTTCAATTTTCTTTTTTCTTCTTGCTTATTATTTCTACACTTTGAGGCCTCTCCAAATAGTTCTTTTGACATCGAGTTGTGGAACAGGTAGGAGAGAGATAAGGGGAGGTTTGTAGGAGGAAGGGTATCAGGGATTGCTCCATGTTTTCCTTAGTGTTATACTTATTCAGACTAAGGGGGATTTTAAGGAAACTCATAACTGCACCCCCTATGCAAATGGAGAGTTGTAAGCCTTAAAGCCCCATCAAGAGGAATCTTCCACAGCAGTCCAGATCTCATGGCTGGTCGAGTAAAAACTGGTATAGTTGTACATGGCATACTCATCAGAGATTATACTCATTTTTTCAGCTGAATGGTGTAATGTTTGTTAATGCTGAACCAGGCTAAAGATGGAGTCTTGTTTTATTCTATAATACATTTGCTACTCCCCTGTAGCTTACAACATGTTTGCAACTAAACTCAGCGCTCCCCAAAACAGTAAAGCCAGGACTGCAATGAGAGATGTCTGTTTTCTTCTGAGGGCAGTAATCAACTGAAAACAGGACAAATGAATCATCCCATTCTGGCAAAATTCATGTGATTAAAGTTTATGCAGATTCGCCAAGTTAATTTTTTGTTTACCCGGGTGAAACTGAAATGTAAACAGTGCAGTACACTATATAGTTGTTTACCTGAATAGTAGTTCTGTTGTTGTACAATCCTGAAAGCTTTCAGCTCGCACTCTTCCCTCCAACCTTCCTTTCTTAAACCAACCTCGTAATATACTTTCTCCTGGAGTAAAGAGAGAGTTCATGAAAGCTAAGAATCAGCACTAAAATTAAGCGAACAATTCTTTTAAACAAAAGAAGTGTATCAGTGCTGATAAAGAATATGTTTTTGTGAAATACAAATACAGTGGTCGGCAATTATATCAATACACTGAGGTCGACTTTTAATTAATAATTATTTGATCCGTTATAAGCATTTCTCATGTAACAATTTTACAAGTATACAAAGAGAAACTTTTAATTGACAACTTTTTTTCCTATAAATACAACTTCTAAGCCCCCCCCCCCCATCCCGTAAGTCGTCTATACCAAAGCCTCTCTCGGAGAAACTCCAAACTAACTCTCCGACAAAAGGAACAACAAACATTGAAACATTTTACTGAAAGATCAAATCCATAAATAACTTTGTAATCCATAGTAAATTCCACTTTAACAATCGGGTTTTATATTTTCAGAAGTATTTACAAATGTTTTAAACTATACCATCAAACATTCAGACCCTTAATTACTTCTTTTCACTCGGACACAAACTAGTAAGATACATTATTAAATATTCAACTGCAATAATACATTGTCATTTATTTTTACTGCAGGTTTGAAACATATCCATTTACATGATTATTTGTAACTTAGTGTCTAAGATGAGGAGCCTAACCAACAAACCAATTAATCAACGAAAACCAACTAACCAATGATTCAACCTAACCAATGAACCAACTAACCAATGATTCAACCTAACCAATTAACCAACTAGCCAACCTCCAAGTATCGACGCCCCGCCTATAATTTTACAAACTTATCTTTGTTTACATGCATATGTGTCTCTGCTGTTTGAAAGATTGGTAGAAATGAAATGAAAGTAGAAAGTCTATATTGTTCGACGACTTTAGTAAACTAGTGACTTCAGGGTGGCAACATAACATACGGAGAAAGGTTAAAGTAGGTAACATATCAATAAAGGAATTGAATCTTTGTAACAAAATCAAATATTTAAACCCCAATATTTTTAGAACCCGATGTTGTAAACCTTTGATATTTCAAACTCTGATTATTTGATTTAACAGAATTCATAATTTGAAATATCTAAGGTCTACAACATTTGGTTTCAAAGATATAGTGATTAGAAAATCAGAGTTTGTGGCAAAGACTCAATTCCTTAGTCTATCTAAGGAAAGATAATTTAAGGTTGTATGACGTAAGCCATCAAATCTGTGTTGATATTTTCTTTAAACCCATATCAACTACGATGATATTCACATAAAGATTTTTTAATCAGGTCTCTGTAACCCACATTTAAGTTACGTTAAACAACATTTTATAAACACATCAAATTACGTTGACAGTCCCTTTATAAATCATGCTAATGACAATGACAGACCCAAAAATAATATTTTAAAATTTTTAATGGCACTTTGATCAGGGGCGGACTACAGGGGAGGGGGCCTGGGTACACAGGCCCCACCCTAAGCTTCTGGAGGGGGGCGCCCCCCCAAGGAAATAAAACATCAAGGAATGAAAGACACAACGGAAAAAAAATAAAATAAATGACCTGAAATACCTGTTAAAATTATTTTCTCATCTGATTATTTATACTAATATGCCTGTAAAATTACAGATAGAAAGAGTGAGAACTGGAGTTTACAGATAGGGAGTGGGAGAACTGGAGTTTACAGATAGAAAGTAGAAGAACTGGAGTTTACAGATAGAAAGTAGAAGAACTGGAGTTTACAGATAGAAAGTAGAAGAACTGGAGTTTACAGATAGAAAGTAGAAGAACTAAAGTTTACAGATAGAAAGTGGGAGAACTGGAGTTTACAGATAGAAAGTGTGAGAACTGGAGTTTACAGATAGAAAGTAGAAGAACTAAAGTTTACAGATAGAAAGTGGGAGAACTGGAGTTTACAGATAGAAAGTGGGAGAACTGGAGTTTACAGATAGAAAGTAGGTTAGATTTTACGCTAGATTTTACAGATGGAAAGTTGAAGAACTGGAGTTTACAGATATAAAGTATGAGAACTGGAGTTTACAGATAGAAAGTGGGAGAACTGGAGTTTACAGATAGAAAGCGTGAGAACTGGAGTTTACAGATATAAAGTATGAGAACTGGAGTTTACAGATAGAAAGTGGGAGAACTGGAGTTTACAGATAGAAAGAGGGAGAACTAGAGTTCACAGACAGAAAGTAGGATAGAACTAGATTTTACACATGGAAAGTTAAAGAACTAAAGTTCACAGTTAGAAAGTGTGATAACTAAGGTTCACAGATAGAAAGTGTGAGAACTGGAGTTTACAGATAGAAAGTATGAGAACTGGAGTTTACAGATAGAAAGTATGAGAACTGGAGTTTACAGATAGAAAGTAGGAGAACTGGAGTTTACAAATAGAAAGTACGAGAACTAGAGTTTGTAAACTTATATTTTTTGATCAAATAAGAAATAGGAATTTACTGCTTTTTGTTCAATTTTTAGGGGGGGGGGCCGAATTTTGTTTTACCGCTTACGCACCAAATTATGGGCCCCGTCCCTGAGATAATGGTTTAGTCCGTCCCTGAGATAATGGTTTAGTCCGTCCCTGAGATAAGGGTTTAGTCCGTCCCTGAGATAATGGTTTAGTCCGTCCCTGAGATAATGGTTTAGTCCGTCCCTGAGGTAATGGTTTAGTCCGTCCCTGAGATAATGGTTTAGTCCGTCCATGATTTTGATTAAAACCGGAATTAAGATAAGTGTTTAAAGATCGTGTTTATAATTTGGGTAAATATAATATCTTGCCTGTGGTCCAATGACCAGTCCAATCTGCGGGTATCTGTAGTTCTCCTTCCCCATCTCCCAACTCTTCTTTTATACATCCTGTAGAGTGTACAGTGGATAAATACATCTTTTTCTATAATAACTTAATTTGTAAAGGAATTGAGTCTTTCCCATTAGTTGCAACTAAATAATCTAAGTTTACCAAAGGTTTCCACAATTAGGATGTAAAAATATAAGGATTAGAAAATTCGACTCAATTTCTTTATCAATGTAAATAAATTGCAGATTTTTTTTCACATGTTTAAAAAAAGTCTTTTGGTTAGGATTGTTTGTTCAGTTTTTGCGATACAATATCCAAAAAATAAATAAAAAAAAAAAAACTTACAATATGATAGAAAAATCATTTGTAAATATTCATTACTTTTAAGGACTGTCGAGGTAAAATAAAAAGGTGTATAGGCTAAAGCCTATAGAAAATATAGTTGAGCGCGACCAATAATATTTCTATCTGATGTCTGTCTCGTGAAAATCATATAAAACTGTGTCCGAGTTATAAGACATACTTACAATATAAGTGACACGGTATTTCAATCAAAGTTTAGACAGATAATATTAAGCTTTTGTGGATCGAATCTGAAAATTACGAAATCGTTAAGTATCCTAGAAGTCTGAGAGGCGCTCCTATCATAATATGAATGTTCTTTTATTTTTAATTTTTATTTCAAGAATGGTCCTACCAATGTATTTAACTCCGTCTTTAAGTTCTAGTTCATAATATCCATCTTCTTCTCTGTCAGGAACAGAAACTTTAATCAAACCATTGTTGTCGTTTATTATAGTCTGTATTTATACTGCATATACTTTTTTAATAGCTTTTTTAAGTTGGTACGGTCACGGAGTTTCAGTGACTCGAGCCCTAATTCATTTCTGTTTGTAAAAACTTAACCTTTAGATTGGAGATTTTCAAGGTTTTTTTTTGGATAAAATTTATTTATAAGGAGAAACAGTGTTTTTGCGGTTCAAATAATGCCGGTTTATATTTTTGGTTAGCTTCTGTTCCTTATTTTTGATGCTGTGGTTACAGACACTAAGGGAAACCCGGGGTCCAAAACTTCTCCTTGGAACACACCGTTGTCACAGTTTTCTTGCTTTTTATCGCAGATATCTTGCGCATTATCGGAGATATCTTGTTTTTTGTCGGAAAATATTTCCAAAAGATCAAATTCTTCAGATTTAACGCAGTTCAGCCATTCCCTTTATATTTTGAACTGTTAAGTTATATTTATATATTTCACAAAATAATTGAAAAATTATATAAAGAATATACACTTTGTTAAATCATCAAACACATAGAGAACAAACAAAAAATAGTTCTACAAGTTGAACTTGTTAAAGAACCGATTTAATTAGTTGAGAAATTAATTAATCCTGTACCTGACCAGTACTATACCAGGTTCTGCTGTAGCAAGCATGTTGTCTTCATTTATTTCACATCGTCATCTTTCTAAATATTTTTTCATAAAAATTATTGTCTCACATTTACCATTATAGCATAATTTTGTCTCTTAGCTCTACAGTGTGTCTTTTATCTTTTACACAGGGTTGCCTGGCCTCACAGGAGGAAACTTAAAGGACAACTGTCAAATCTGTTCTACAAGGTGTCTGTTAGGTCCAGAGTTGTCATATCTATTCAACAAGGTGTCTATCATTAGGTCAAAGAGTTGTCATATCCTTTCTACAAGGTGTCTATTAGGTCAAGAGTTGTCACATCTGTTCTACAAGTTGTCTGTTAGGTCAAGAGTTCTCATATCTGTTCTACAAGGTGTCTGTTAGGTAGAGTTGTCATATCTGTTCTACAAGGTGTCTATTATTAGGTCAAGAGTTGTCATATCTGTTCTACAAGGTGTCTATTATTAGGTCAATGTCAAATCTGTTCTACAAGGTGTCTATTAGGTCAAGAGTTGTCATATCTGTTCTACAAGATGTCTATTAGTTCAAGAGAGTTGTCATATCTGTTCTACAAGTTGTCTGTTAGGTCAAGAGTTCTCTTATCTGTTCTACAAGGTGTCTATTATTAGGTCAAGAGTTGTCATATCTGTTCTACAAGTTGTCTGTTAGGTCAAGAGTTGTCATATCTGTTCTACAAGGTGTCCATTATTAGGTCGAAGAGTTGTCATATCCTTTCTACAAGGTGGGTATTAGGTCAAGAGTTGCCATATCTGTTCTACAAGGTGTCTGCTAGGTCAAGAGTTGTCATATCTGTTCTTCAAAGTGTCTGTTAGGCCAAGAGTTGTCATATCTGTTCTACAAGGTGTCTATTAGGTCAAGAGTTGTTATATCTGTTCTACAAGGTGTCTATTAGATCTACACGCTGTCATTCCTAAGAGCCAGCTGTCATATACTATCTACTGTATGGATAATGAATAGTATAAAGTACTAAAAGATCTGACTATAGACACTATAGCTGAGAAGAACTATATGCTTGATTATATCAGATTACTGGCCCTATATGTCTAGCAGTAAATAAACACTTCACATATGTTCTGCATCATCTTATAACTTACATCTTTTATAAAAATAAGACCACGCGTGACATGATTTCATTAATTTTGTCTTTTTTATTACATATCATTCTAAAATATTAAATCGTGTGAAAACAATAGTGTGTATAGTGCATAGCTCCGCATTACTCAAAAGCATTTAAGTATTTTACCAGCTACGCGTTTAAAGCCTAAACTTGAAGTTTTGAAATTTCCCCATCCAAAGGCTGGAAAAAGTATGAGTGGATCGGCAAGGTGAAACCAGGAAAACCGTCCCGGTCTCAAAAGTGTATGAACGACTTTCTAATGTGTGTGTTTGTGTATAGTAAATGTTGTGTATCACTTATACTATAATAAAGACTGGACTGACTATAGAAAGGACAAGCCAGGACTCCCAGGACTGGACAAATGCCAAAAACAGGACGCGGGATAGATAGCTATAGAAAAAGATAAATTATAAAGCACAGTGTAAACTGTACAATGTACATAATATAAAAATATTTTGAGAACAAGTACTTATTCTATAATCATATAATGACGAAGATAATAAACTACTAGCTTGGGAACCCAGCTCTGCCCAGGTTACTAAAAGTTACTCCCGCCGTTTACCTTCACTTAAAACGATTTTACCGGCAAACTAAATTATCTCTATTAAAGTCGACCCACTAAACTTAAATCTCACAACATTCCCGTGGGTCTCCTGAATTCCCCTATCAAAATTTGAGGCAAATCGGTCCAGGGTTTCCAGAGTTATGATCGTACAAACAGACAGACAGACGGACAAACAGATATTTCAACTTTAGATATATAAATACAATGATGTTTGCATCGCACGAAGAAACTGACCACTTGCCACAAAGGAATTGAGTTTTTGCCACAAACTCAAATCTTCTGATCCCAATATCTTTGCAACCTGATGGTGAAAACCTTTGATATTTCAAACTTAGATTATTTTATCTATAAGTATTAATAGTTTGAAATATCTAAGGTCTACGACATTGGGTTACAAAGATATAGAGACTAGAAAATCAGAGTTTGTCGCAAAAACTCAACTCAACAACTTGAATACGTGTATAATATTACCTGATGTGGTAAAAACCATTGCTATATTTTAAACTTTGACTATTTTATCTTGAAGAATTCATACAGTAATAACCAGAAAACTGTAGAGTATAGGAAGACGACATCAAACAATACTGAAGTTTATTTGATGTTTTTTTTAAGCAAATAGCTTTACTAGTAAGTTATTAAATTTTATTATCATAATCAATAATTAATATCAATTTATATGTGCCTCATGTTCATTGGACTATTTTAAGTTATAACCTTGGTCTAAAAGTCGACAAAATATTCCAGAGTTTTCTGGATATCGCTGTAGTTCTACAACATCAGATTGCAAAGTTGTAAGGATTAGAAAATTAATCACTTAAAAAAAGTAATTATCCAACCATATATATATACTTTGCTTGTATTGTTAAATTTGTAGATACATATTTTGAATTTCTTTTTTAGATAATCTGTTATCATTTAAATTCGTGTGTGAATAAAATTTACTTCGTGTCACTTAAGTTAAATTCAACATACACTTTTTAAGCTTGAGATTCTTTTGCTTTATTCAACAGGACACAATAATTTATAGATAAAATTTTTGAAATTTTTATATAAAACGAGTCTTCAATCTTGATGACTATCTTATGCATCTTCATTTTCAGCTTCTTCTACAACTTTTTCTTCAGTTTCAGCAGCCACTTCAGCATCAGTTTCAGGTTCAGTTTCAGCTGCTTTGGTATCAGCCTCTGCGTCTACTTCAGCATCAGCTTCCTCTTCAGCTACAGCTTCAGTATCAGCTTCTGCTACTTCTTCCGAAACCTCTTTTTCTACTTCCTCAGCCTTCTTGTCATTATCATTTTCTTTTTCTAGTTCAGCAACTTCGGCCTTCTTGTTATCGATATCATTTTCATTTTCTACTTTAGCAGCAATTACAGGTGCAGCAGAATCTAAGCACTGAATCCATACTTCATTCCTCCTGAAGCGAATACATATATAGTTATAAACTATAGAATTATTAATTCAAAATTAAGTAATCATTAAAACAAGTAAGTATTTCAAAATACCTGTTTTTGTCCCAAGGAGAGTTGTAGCCAAGGGTATAATACTCACTATAATGATGAGGTTTACCTAAATAAGAATACATTTTACTCAAAAACTTTTCAAAACTGGGAAAAACAAACTTTATCTTTGGAAGAAAATGTTAATTAATTTTCCCTTTGAAAGTCAACCCCTCTCACTTCGAAATTATTTAACCCTGGTAAAAACATTTCCGTAGTTTTAACAAGTTCCCCGATAAACAATTTAGACAAATCGGTTCAAGGGGTTTCAAAGTAATTATCAGACGTACAAACACACAGACAAACAGAGATTACTACTCAGGGAATAGGAATAAAGGGAAAGGAAATGGCGCTGGTCTGGCATGAGAAAGCCATTCGCACTGCTTTTCAGACAGTTCGGTAAACCTTACACACACTCCTTTGGTACGTTACTACTGCATATAGATATATAGAAACTTACCGGCCAGAAACTTTTCTAGAACTTGTTTCTCTTGAATCCACGTGGCTGAGGTTAAAGGAAATCCTCCAAATTGTCTGGAGTACACTTTCATAGCGGGTCTACATGGAAAAAAAATAAACAAAAAATTATTTATTTTAAGATAAAAATCGAGATTACCTTTCAAAAATGAAAACTGGAGAGTTGTCCAGGGGTTGGGGTGGATTTGCCTAAATCATAATACATTTTATTATTAATTAAATTTTTCTAAAAGTGCTTCTGATTGAGCATTAATTGAGAAGTAATTAAAAGATTTATCTAAAATAAACTTTCTCTATAAGAGTCAACCCACTTAATTTTAAGCTAAGAACATTCCCAGGGTTCTACCGAGTTCCTCATTCAAAATTTGAGGCAAATCGGTCGAGGGGTTCAAGAGTTATGATCAAACATCCAAACATATAGACAAACAGAGATTACTACTTTATATATAGAATAGATTATACCTGGAATTCTGAAGTGATGTAGAAGCACATCTCTTGAACCTCGACATCTCCTCCAACCTGCTTCTTCTTGATGGAGTGGTGGGTTGAGACAGGACGAGTCATTTCAATCTCTTGTCCGTCCTGGAGGAAATGATTTTTTTTGTAGATAAACTAAAAATGAATTTATATCCTTCCCTTATATTGGAAACTATCTGGAGTATCCGGTGCTGCCTAGGTTTACATTCAAAGTTATTGTTACTCCCGTCGTTTACCCGCGCTTTGCATTAATTATGATATCAGCTGAAGTGCCCGGCCTTGATTGTGGAATTTCAACAATTTCAAACAAAATTTAGCTTATGTCAATTCACCCCAGGCCCAGGGTAGCCATGGGTTCCCTAAAATAATCAGCCAAGTTGGTTCAGCCGTTTGCCAGCTTTATCAAACATTTACAAATAT
The DNA here is from genome assembly GCF_000591075.1 of Eurytemora carolleeae. Lineage (NCBI taxonomy): Eukaryota > Metazoa > Arthropoda > Copepoda > Calanoida > Temoridae > Eurytemora > Eurytemora carolleeae. Next base: position 109,177 of record NW_019396239.1, on the reverse strand, counting down.
ATATGAGCTATAAGAGCAAGGGCATATACAGAAATATATGTGGGGGGGGGGGCAAATATGCGCGAAATTATAACTCTAAATTCAAAACATTTGTCTTTTTGGATACTTTAAAGGTACAAATACAGTCAAATTACCTTAAAAGTACTACTTTATCTCTCCTTCAAAAAAACTAGCAGAAAAAAAACAGCAAACTAATTCGTTATGTTCTTTACTCTTCCGTTTCAGATTTGAAAAGTGTGATAGCTCTGAGTTCTAGGAGGGTAGGGGGGGCACTGCCCCCCCCCTGTTTACGTCCTTGGTGAAGAGCCCTTTTTTCAATTAAAAAATGAAGAAACCTTATTAACTCCAGCGATGTATTTGAAGAGCTCTTTGAACATGATTCCGTTAGGGTTCTTCTTCCATCGCTTGGACCTCATGATTTCAAATGGATTCATTTTCTCTAAACCTGAGATTAGAATGAGTAAAATAAGAAAATACTTATCTGGACTGTAAAGATGTAATTTCATGTTATTCTCCATGTACAGAGTAGCATATTTTATTCACAACGGTACCCTTCAAATTTTTATCAAAGTAACATTATAAAGATGTTGTCAATTACAGTTCTGTAGAAGTGTTAAATTCTGACAATTTTCTCCCATCGTCTTAGTTGGTAGAAATCCGCTTGATAATAAAATAATGATTTTACCAGCAAGAGGATCCTCTGAGTTATCCACTTCAGACTTGACACAGGCAAACTTAGCTTCAGGATATTCTCTCAGCTCATAAGTCTACGGAAAGATATTTTATAAGCATTAACGTACGTACTACGTATATTAGGCTGTTTGTCTGTCTGTTTGCATGTATGAAATAAACATGGCTGAATGGAATTTGCAGTTACTCACATGACGCCAGAAGAGATTTATGGATGGTAAAATTAAAAGTTTTAAATAAAAAAATCCGCAAAGTTAAAAGTCAAGAAACAAAAAATATTTCTGAAAATTGTGGTTTAACAAGCTCAAAGCACTTATGTGCTCATCAATTATGTAATATTAAGATATTTTTTCTTGAAATCAATTTACCCCAAAATCCTCGATAACGGTGTAAGGCACTTGTTCAAGTTCTTCCTCCTCGAACTCTATAGACTTCTCTTCATCTTCTAAAAACAAAAAATGTTAGTTGTCAATATGTCAAAAAATAGTACAGTGATAGCCGAAAAACTCTGAAATAATAAGACGACTTTAGAATCAAGTTTTAACTTTAAAAAGTTCCATGAGTATGAGTCACGGTGTAAACAGACCTATTTCACTAAATTAGTGAATTGATAAGTTTTTAGTAAAATTATTTGCTTTGTAACAACATCAAATACATGACATTTAAGTATTGTAATAATGTCGTCTTCCTATTCCATTGTTTTCAGGTTATCATTGTAGAACTATGTTTAAAATAAATATGATAAAAACAAATTGAACAAGAATATATTTAATTTTATTTGACGACTGACGAGCTAAATTCGCACCTTGTTTAAAAAAGTTTGAACCAGCATGGTCTTTTGAGAATTGATGATGGTAAGGAGAGAACTGAGCTTGCTGAGATGGATTGAACCCTGCTCCAAAATATCCTTGTTGCTGTTGAACTACAGGGGCTCCATATCCGTATCCTCCATGATTATAAGCTGGCACTCCATGTTGGTTGTAGTTGTTGTAAACTCCGTAGGGATGACCCATAGTTACTCCTGCTAAGAGGAGCAGACCGAAGTTAAACATAATTTCTGAAAATCATATCCAAAAGATAATTTAAAATTGCAAACATATCCCTACGAGTGTTAGCCAAAGACTTGGTTCGATTCTCTAGAAAAGGCACCTTCACACAAATAATGTGAACTTGCGAAGACTAACATTTCAAAATTGTATTCGAAAAAGTTTTCTATCATTAANTTTTTTGGAGATAACTCGAAAAGTATTGGTCTGAGGCTGATCAAATTTGTTACTTTTCTAACTAGCACATGCCCTTTACTTTAGGCTCAAAGCGGGGCTCTTATACCTACTGCATGAGTCCTCAGGCATACTGCCTCAATGCCTTATTTTACCTTTACCCGACTAAATCTGTATTTACTTTCAGTCATTGGATTTTGACTTTTTATAGCTCTTTGGAAAACCTTATTCAAAAGGAAGCAAACTGCAAAACTTTTGCGAAGAAATTTTTCAGTTTCTTTTGCACAGATGCCTTTAAAGAGAATTTGCATATTATCAGTTTTCTTTGAATACAAATTTAGTTTTTGTAAATTTTGCAAATATTTTTGAATATTTAAATTTGTCATAGTAAGGACTTTTGAAAAATCATATTTCGAGCACTTTTTGTTTTTGAAAATTTGTTGCTTAATAACTTGAAATTGCAATGAACATTTGAAATTTGCACATTTTTGGTAGATTATTAAAGTATAGCCCAAGGTCTTCAAAAAGTGTAACAAATGTGATAGATTTGTATCACATTAAGGAAAAAGAGGGGGGGCCCTGGGACCGGGACCCCCCCTCCTGACTATTTTGGGTGAACCAGCCGTCAGCCTGAATAGAACTAAACTATTCAAGTGAAAATATGGGGAAAATGTTGGTTTTAAAACCATCATTTTATTTTTCAGCATTATTTTCTCTCAGATTCAGATTTTTGTGTAGTGTTAGAATTATTAATTTTGAAATTTATAAAATAAAATTTTTGCGAAATATTTTTAAGTCCACAAACCTCATAAACTAAGATTTAACATTTGTAAGGTTAAAAATTGAAAAAAAATTCCCGTTTATTATTGAGAACATTGTATCAGGCCTTATTTCTTTGCAATGAACCACGATTTATTCAACAAACAATAATAATTGAAATCTATGAAATCTATGCATATTCTTTTTCTATTTTTTTATCTCAAATACAAATTTTGGGGAAAATTGCGAGTTTGTGAAGAAATATTTGAAAATCTGATCATGGTATTTTTTTCAACTTAATCTCTGAAAATCATTCCCTCAAGAGATACAAGGGAAAGTCTTGAATAAATAGAAGTATATATATATATACTATAAACCCTGCCTCAGTGCCTGTATTGAAACCGTCCAAGATGAGAGTCAGGAATGAACTGAACTGGGAAGAGGGTTGGATTTAACAATACAAATCTTTGTCATTAAAAATGGCTCGGCGAGCCGGAGAAGCGGTATTTTATTGTGTAGCAGGAGTGAAGAGGAGGGTTGGGAACCACTTTCCCTTCTCTATCTTTCTCATGAGATCAAACAGGAAGTCCACACAAATACATGGAAACAAAGAAGCTACTTTTATTGGATCTTAAAAATAAAAAACTTGATATTTTGAAGCTTTCTAATATGCGATACTTACTTTGTATCTAAACCAACAGAAGAAGAACTGTTGACGTATCTCAAAGTGACTCTACATTTATAGAATTAAAGTCCAATTCACAACGGTAACATTTAAACCTTTACCTGAGCAATGGGGCATGAGATATCTTTATTTTTCGAACTAAAAACAACTATTTTCAAGAGTGGCTTCTCTAAAAAGTTATTTACGTATCGATGTTGCAGTAACAATGAAGGAAGATTTCAAAATTCAACATAGATTTTAAGATGAAAACGACTATGTCTTCAGGATTGTTACTAAGATACAGATTTAAAGGATATGTTAGTTATGTATTTAGTCTCTTAAAGACAATCTCTGTGCTTAAAGTATTCAATTCAGAATAGGATAAGTAGTTGACAAGAAGAGTAAGAAAATATTCTCCATTCTAGATAATTTCATGAGACCTTTAAATACGATTTTTGTGGCCATTTTAAATCTCATCGTTTCGTGAAAACCATATATGAAAAAAAAACTACGAAATGAACATTTAGACAATATTCATATTATTGGAGAAAGGTTTTATTAAATACAAGGATGAACAATGAATGAAACTACAGGGTTACCCACAAAGAATGAGACTTTAGATGATTCAGAAACAATTTAGCGGAATTTAAACTGTCTGTGTCCTTATATTCAATATTCCTGTCATTTATAAACTTGTTTCTTTCTTTTCTAAATCATTAAATAAGCAATTAAAATACTACATTTAGGCAAAAGACTTAATTCGACTTTCGGATCGTCTTATTTAAAGAGTTTCATTACAGCTCGGCTAAAACAAGTTTGACAAGAAAAGGGGTGAACGTGTACATCAGATAACACACTTCGGTAACTTCTTCCTTGCTGAATCCTGCAGTAAATGCTGATCTGTTAAAGATATTGCGCTCAACTACTTGAAAATACACATGAATGTAACATGCTAATATGACTGAGCATATCTTTACACTCAAAGATATCTCTGAGCCCAAAACTTAAAGACAGGGTATCGTTATAAAAACCAGTTTTAAACCCGGGTTTCACGAATGTGGTTAGGCAGTTTTTTAGATATCAATATTTTTGTTATGAAATATTATATTGTTTAGCTTCTTCATATTCTCTTTTTTCGAATCTTTTAAATTAAAATCTACTTAAATGTTAAGACCACAAATGGAAACTCGGAAGTTTCATTCAATAATACTCTTTTAAATTTCGGGCTCTGGTGGGTCATTTAATCAATTGTCGTTCAGAAATCCCGGTCTTTAATTAAATTTCTCTTTTTCCCCCATGCGAAGGACTTAAGCAGGCCCATTCGGCCCATAGATATGAATTTTCCAAAGAAGGGAGAGGGGCGAGTTTATATATAAGTTTTGGTATTACGTTTACAGAGTTTTGTATCAATTTGTCAAGACAGAAATATCAGATAGAACTTAGGTTGCGATCAATTCCTTAAGTGTTTAGGTTTCAGCCTAAACCCATTTCCTTTAAATATGCGAGAACAGTTTTACAGATGAGTTTCATATAATTATTCAATTAAAAATTCAATCTCTGCAGCATTCCATTATCAGTAGGTTAAGAAAACGACAATTTATAAATTCTTTCGATGAATCTGATTTTAAAGATAAATGTGACAGATAAAACAACTCTTCTAACTGGGCATTATATGATTGGGCGACGAAAGTCTATCTGAATACTAAGGACTATGAAGACGCATTAAATCAAGGGAACTGTCGAAAAATAACATAAAAAATGTCTCGTAGGTTCTAAATTTATTTCAATCTTGATAACGAAATAATATTGAATCTCAAATGATATAACTGATAAACATTCTTTAAAGAGATCAGGGGTCAATTTATACATCACATTTCAAGGGGATTACACATTAGAAATATCTTTTTTGTTTTACTGTTGAATACTAAATTATTTAATCTTATGCATCAGCATCAGCTACAGCAGCATCAGCATCAGCTACAACCGCCTCATCAGCTTCAACAGACTCTTCAGCATCAGTATTGGCAGCTTTAGTATCAGCATCCGCTTCATCATCTTCATCCTCTTCGACAACTTCTTCATCTTCGTCATCTTCATTATCTTCATCTTCAGCCTCTTCGACATCTTCACTTTCCTCAGTTCTAGTATTTATAACTGCATTTGCATCTAGCTCCTCTGTAGCTAATTCTTCTTCTTCCTCAGCTTCTGCTAGTTCCGCTTCAGACTTATCAACTTCGGCCTTCTTGTTATCAATATCTTCTACTTCAGCAACAACTGCAGCAACTACAGGTGCAGCAGGCTCTAAGCACTGAATCCATACTTCATTTCTCCTGAATAGATCAGTCAATCAATTGATGTCTTTTTGGTAAAAAGTATAATTTCTCATTCTATCATCAATATTTATACAAAATAATTTAGATCCCATATAGACCTGAGGTCGAATTTAAAGAATTTGAACAGGGAATATCCGATTCCAATTTAGCGCAGGCTCTAATTTCATAACACTTAATAGCTGTTTGAACCGAGTCTAGGTTGATTGTTAATGATAATAATAATAATAATAATAATAATAATAATAATAATAATAATAATATACCTGTTAGTATCCCATGGAGAACTGTATCCGGCAGTGTAGTACTCACTATCATGATAATATTTTCCTAAACAAATCTTCATCAAATGTTTATAAAAAAGCCATCAGCCCTTTTCAATACAGTTTCACCCCTTCTTGTGATAGATTAAAGGATACAGTATGTGATTATCAATGAAAAACCCCAGTCCTGGGCTCCACTTACCGACAAGGGCGTTTTCTAGAATTTGTTTCTCATGAATCCACGATGCTGAGGTCAAAGGAAATCCTCCAAATTGTCTAGCGTACAGTTTCATAGCAGGCCTGAAATATGCATATTTTAGAAAGTCAAACATTTTGAAAGTTTAAAAAATTTTTACCTTTCAAAAATGAAGACTGGAGAGTTGTCCAAGGGCTGAGGTGGGTTTGCCTAAAAAACAAAAGTTAAACAAAATAATAATTGTTTTTTATTATTTAAAGGGACTGTATGAGTGTAAGCGTAAGTGACCCTCCATACAAACAAAGATGACAATGCAGAAAAACCGCAAATGAAAATGAACAGTTTGAAGTAACAAAAACTTGGATATTTAATTCATACATGATCAGACTAAAAATGGGCATCGTTTGTTTTAACGAACGCAACTTTTGAGAACGAACGAAATTTTTTTGTGAAAAGTGGTTTCGTTCAGAAAAAAAGAACGATGGACGAACGAAATGGATAGTTGAAAAAAATATCGTTTTTAAAAAACGAACAAAATAACAAAAGATTTAAAATTAAAAAAAAAATGAAAAAAATATCTATTTTTACTGCAAGAACGATTTTTGGATCAACAGATCAGACAAAGCTTTTAAGGATACCGTTGTAAATACGGTATTGCCATCTTTGCATGGAGGGTTGAAATTACACTAACAGTCCCTTTAAGCCAAAATTACTAAAACCACCATTAAAATAAGACTTTAAAAAGTCAACCTGGAATTCTGAAGTGATATAGAAGCACATCTCCTGAACCTCGACATCTCCTCCAACCTGTTTCTTCTTGATGGAGTGGTGGGTGGGGGCGGGGATAGTCATTTCAATCTCTTGTCCTTCCTGGAGGAAATATTATACATTTATAACTGATAAAGGAACATTTTCACAGAATTTTGAAAAATAAATTGTATTAGTGGCATCAAGTATTTGCAGTGGTAATGTAAGTCTAAGAATATATCTCCATCTTATCTTTAACTAAGTGGTTACCCGAATTTAAGCTTAGAAGAAAGAAAGATATTTCTCGAATACCAAAGGGAACGGTAGAAAGACGACCGTTAGACTCAATTTACGGCTTGAAACAGTCCAATAAACAAAAAAAATGCACAAATTCATTTCACTAAAGCTACTGACAAAAGCTTTGTAATTCAACAACCAACATATAAAACACAAGATTTTCTAAATGTCGTCTTCCTTGTCCAAAGTTTTATCGGTTAAGTTATATTAACTATCTTTAAGATTGTGGTTTAACCTTGTTTACTCCAGAGATGTATTTGAAAAGCTCGATGAACATTAAAGAAGTTGGAGCCTTCTTCCATTGTTTAGACTTCATCACCTCGAAAGGATTCATATTTTCTGAACCTGAAGTTTGAAAAATAAGATAACTAATGTGAATGTAAATCTTGGGATCAAGTATTGATTGATTGATGTCCATCTCATGCTGACCATTGGATTAATTTCTGTCCTCTTCGATATTCCGTAGTTGTCATAACCAGCAGGGTTAAGGGGTCAAACATTTATCGGCAAAATTAAAAGTACTTAAATTAGATATCGAGATAAAGTGTTTCAAGAATAACGATACTACATACATAAGTTCCGACTGAATAACAATAACACCAATAATGTGAGTTTTAGAATAGTGATTTTACCAGCAAGAGGATCCTCTGAGTTATCCACTTCAGACTTGACACAGGCAAACTTAGCTGCAGGATATTCTCTCAGCTCATAAGTCTAGAATAACTCTATAAATTATCTAATTTAGAAAATAATTTTTTGTACAGTGATAACCAAAAAAAAATGGAATAGGAAGACGTCATTATAGCAATACTAAGTGTATTTGAGGTTGTGACAAAGCAAACAGTTTTATTACACTTATTTATTTACTAATTTAGTGAAATGGGTCTGTGTTCAAACCACAATTGCTGTTTCTCATGCTGATTGGACTTCTTAAAGTTATAACTTGATTCTAAAAGTTGTCTTCCTTTTTCAGAGTTTTCTGGTTATCACCGTATGTGTGACATTAAATAAAGGACAACATTTTCTGGAATTATCAAGACAACAACAAATGTATAAAATGTGAAATCTTAGAATTTAAAAATAATTTGTTCTTAATGATATTTGCAGCACAGGAGAAAGTCGCAAGAAACAAACGAAATGAAGTTAAGCAAGTTTCTAATCGATTCATCAATAAAGAGAAGTTTATACTGAACGAAACAATTTAAAATTAGGAATCAATCTTTTTGAATGGTAAAGAGAATTTTGGTTAAACCATCCGGCTTCCAAGGACATCAAAAAAAGACTAGCTTTCCCGTTTATTTAAAAAACTCAGCTTTCACTTTCCTGTTCTTATTTTTGGCGAACACTCCCTTTTAATGTTAAAATGTTACCCCAAAATTTTCTATGACGGTGTATGGAACGCTTTCGTACGTATCTTCTTCTAAGGCATTTCCAGTATTTTCTAAAAATAATCTTATTGAAATGATTTCTGAAAAAATGCAAAAATTGATTAGATAAAACATCACTTATAAGCCTTGTTTGAAATTTTCATATAGATATTTTAATCATCAAATCAATTCATAAGGTTTATTGATTGCTTGAGGCTCACTTGTGGAAGACGGGGTTTCAATTCGTCATGCATTTGGGTTTTTCATCCCAGATCGTCAAAAAAGAAAGTTTTTTTTAGAAATTTTAAATCATACCTAATATTGTTTATTATTTCTCATTAAGATTAAAAGGTGATTACCTTGTTGATAAAAGTTAGCTCCAACTGTATTCTGTGAGAACTGATTGTAAGGAATTGGTTGAGCTCTCAGGGACGGATTATAAGGAGAGTACTGAGCTTGCTGAGATGGATTGAACCCTGCTCCAAAATATCCTTGTTGCTGTTGAACTACAGGGGCTCCGTATCCATATCCTCCATGATTATAAGCTGGCACTCCATGACGTTGTCCTCCAGGTTGGTTGTAGTTGTTGTAAACTCCATAGGGATGACCTACAGCTACTCCTGCTAAGAGCAGCAGACCAAACTTAAACATAGTTTCTGAAATGAAAAAAATGTTTATAAATAAAGAATAAACCTACAATTTTTAGGGTCCGTCCTCCCCTTCTATCAATTTTGTACATGACCACTTATTTTTCAGCAAATTTTTTTTATTGTTATTTTAGGTTAGATTAGGTTTAGAAAATTTCTGGGCCGAGCGCTGCGGCTAGGATAGGGGGCCGAGTGCAGCGGCTAGGACAGGCTAGATAGGCCGGGCGCTACGGCCACATGGTCAATTTTATCCATGGCTTATATATAAGATCCATATAAGGAAGGGGGGGGGCCAGGGGGGAGTCCAAAAATCGTATATTTGGAAATTACCAATTTTTATCCCTATACAAAGTCCGAAAAGTTCCTTGTGAAGATCTATGTACCCCTCCTCCAAAGGTAGAGCTGGAACTGAACTAAGCCAAAGTTGGATGGATTGTATTTATCAAAACAAATCTACGTAAAAATCTGAACGCACCAGTGCGCAGCGCAGCAGGGGTAATTAGTGTCCCAGCAAAGATTCAAACTTTAAAAATTATTTACAAAAGTTTAGAATTCAAAATTTTATATCTCCACTAGTAGCGTATAAATAATGTACTTCTGAGTTTTTACACGAAGATTTTTTTAACATTTCTATCTTTTAAGACGATAAATTCTTCATTTCTGATCGATTTGGTTCAAATGCTTAAAAAATGAGATTTAAATTAAAGGGCGATTAAAAGCCAAATTATCAGGGATAGTAAAATTTGTTATTAAAGTATGTCGTAAAGATTTTTCCACCTATTAAAACAACACTTGCTTATGAAAATAAAACTAGCACTATAAACCGTTCATGAACCTAGATAAATGGATGCCCAATGCTTTAAATTCAGAGAATTCGTTGATTTAAAATTAATATCAGATACTTTTACANACTCACAGCACGCAGTTTATATTCTTTATTCGTGATTTTCTCTGGTTCAATTTCTCTTTTCTCCACGATCCGATCCTTAACAGGGGACTCAGGGAGCAGAGGGGAGGGAACAAACTAATAGAAGGAAAATATCTGTAGATACGGAAAGGATAACTATAAAATAGATATCAACAGAAAGGATAACTGTAGAAAAGATATCTACAGAAAATATAGCTGTACCTTAGATATCTATCGAAAGGATAGATATGAAGAGATATCTGCAGAAAGGTTATCTGAATGAGAGATAACTACAGAAAGGATAACTGTAAAAGAGATATCCACAGGAAGGATAACTCTAGAAGAAATATCTGCAGAAGAAAAAAGTATATATATCTACAGAAAGGATCTGTAAAAAAGATATACGCAGAAAGGATAACTGTAGACTGTAGAAGATATATCTACAGAAAGGATAACTGAAGAAGAAAGAGATATCTACGGAAGGGATAACTGCAAATGAGAAAAGATAACTAAAGAAGAGGTATCTACAGAAAGGCTTACTGAAGAAGAGATATCTACAGAAAAGATTACTAAGGAAGAGATATCTAAAGAAAGGAAAATTGTAGAATAGATATCTACAGAAAGTATTACTGTAGAAGTGATATATATATAAAGTATAACTGAAGAAGAGATATCTACAGAAAGGATAACTGTAGAAGAGATATCTACAGAAAGGATAACTGTAGAAGAGATATCTACAGAAAGTATTACTGTAGAAGATAACTGTAGAAGAGATATTTACGGAAAGGATAACTGTAGAAGAGATATCTACAGAAAGGATTACTTTAGAAAAGATATCTACAGAAAGGATAACTGTAGCAGAGATATCTACAGAAAGAATAACTGTAGAATATATACCTATAGAAAGGGTTACTAAAGAAGAGATATCTACAGAAGTGAAGGCTGAATAAAGGAAGCAGGAGGGGGGGGGGGAATAATTGTAAAAAACCTTAGGAAAGAATAAGCAGAAAAAGGGATAGATACAGAAAAGGAATTATAAAATAGGGAATATACAAAAAATATTTATTTTAGACATTTTTGAAGAGTATATTTTCCACTTTTTCTTATCGATGTAGAAATGATAAAGTGGTGAAATCTAGATATAAATGGTCCAGTAAGTTATCTGAAAGATCGCATCGTTTTTGTAGTTTACTATCCGGGGATAACACAAAACATTAGGTAATCTGATGTTTATGTAATGTAAGTTTTTAAATAACTGCATGCAATTATTTCTCATTCTCAATTTATGTAAATATACTAGAAAAATTAAATTTCTTATCATAAATAAACTTTAGAGCGTAAGAATTGGACGGTCTGTACATGTTTAACAATGCTCGATCATAGAGAAAAATAAATTTAAAGCATGAAAATATTTCCTTAGGATGAAATACAGGGAGCAGATACATCATATTCGATCGGACAGGCCTCAACTGGGACAGAACAGAAAATTTAAAAAGATTGACAAATTAAAAAAAAATTGGATAGCCCAAAAAAGGAAAAATTACATGGAGAAATTACAGAAACTAAATACACATTATTCGGTAATGTTACTTCTGTTCTACGTAGATCGGATGCGCAGATTTTGTAGGTCGATGACCAACTTTCGTAGGTTATAGGATGTACAAATTTTGTAGGTCGGATGCACAGATTTTGTAGGACGGATGCACGACTTCTGTAGGTCGGATGCACAAGGTAAGGTTAAGACAATTTCTGAACCGATCGCTGCGGCCACATTTATCAAATTGACCTTAAGGAATAGCCGATATGTGGGGTGTTAGGTTAAGACATTTATTGTGCGTCCGACCTACAGAATTGAGTGCAACCAACTGAAGAAAGCTGTGCAACTGACCTACAGTAGGTCGGATACACTTAACTTTTTTTGTGCATCCGACCTACCAAATTTGTGCATCCGACCCATAACTAAAGAATTGTGCATCCGACCTACTAAAGTTGTATATATATATTTAAAGGAGAAAACAAAGAGACTTTAACGAAATATGAGAAAACAGGGATCAAATAAAAAAGGCAGGGTTATCCCCTTCGTTCTTAAAATTTTATCTATCTGGGGTGCAGTTATAATTTTATTCGTCCGTGCACTCATGGTTTATTGAACCCATTCTAATATTACAGAATACACTGCTGGTTACGTATTCAAGGATTATTACATCACAGACCTAAATCTGTTAAGTAACAATATCAGGGGTTTAACATCTACCTATTAAGTCTCGTATCCTTAGGTTGAAACCGTTCTTTCTTTGTTTCCATAATAAAGAAACATAAAAATGTAAACTATCGGGGTTTTGAAATTAAAAAATTGAAAAAATTTCAGCACTTCCAACAAACAAATTTTGTGACATTTGTGGCCCTAATTTAAAAGTCTATAATCTCCTTTCTCCCCTAGCTTTGAGCGCTAAGCAACAACTACTAAAAAGTTTAATGTAAACCACATGACGGATTTGATCTATAGTTTCTAAAGATTTCATTTTTATTGTTAAGGTTAACAATTCTTTGTCATGCGTAGAATCAGGAACAGGTTCAGGATTTGGAGGCAAAATCCCAGATTTCGTGGAAAATCTCGAAACTTTCCATTCGCTCAATATATAGGGAATTCGAAAGGTCAGATTAAATAAATAGATTGATTTATTTCTGTCTGTACTATGTACTTCAGGTTCAGAAATGTATGTATTATGTACTATGTTCATGATTTGCATTGTGAACTATAGATTCAGAACAGGACAGGACATATATGAAAGAAAGAGGGGTGATAAATAAAAGATTAATTTAAATGGAAACGATAAAAGTAAAAATAAGAATGCAAACCTAAGGATCAAACATAAGGAACTTGTCCCTCCCCCTGCGAAAATCTAATTAAAACTTGTTTTTTTTTTATGCATAAATGACAGATAATAAGAATGGATGAATCATGATTAAAAATAAAATACATTTATTGAGAAGGATAAGCTAAGAATGAGAAGGATGAAAAGATGAAGAAAGAAGGAAAAGAATGAGGCCAAGGGAATCAAGGATAACAGAAAGTAAAAGAAAACATTATGAAGAGTACAAGGAAGGCCTGAGATAAGAATTACATAAGAAAAGAAGAGATTTAAAGGTTGACAATAGATTTAATAAATCTTACTTTCCCTCGGTACTACTGTTACAGTGACCAGTATCAGATAAAACNAGATTAAGTCGTAAAAAGGACAACTCTGGAATTTTACTATGAATTGATCAAATAATTCACGGGAGCTCAAGATATTTTTCTATTTATGGATATTCTCCATCTTCAGAGCTTTAGCGGAGTTAAGACAAATGAACCAACTCTCTCATATTAAATGTCTGTAGTCGTTTCCTCTAGTGACCCTCATTTATCGACCGCGACAGGTTTGTAAGATTCACAACGGTACCATTCAAAGCTTTGTCTAAACAAGTATGAAGTAGATATCCATATTTATCAAAACTAATTACTTGTCAAACAGTACCATTAGTACCATTGTGAATCGGGTTCACAATTCAAGGAATGGTGGCCTGGGTCACCTAAATTACGCTTACAGTCCATTTAAATGAAACTTATAGCTTACTTATTCGCGGCTCTACATTTTGGTGAAACTTTTCATATTATTTTTAATAAATTTCATATCTTAGCATTCATCATTCTTTATTTAATATGCAGGGGCCTATTCAGGAATTTATTCAGCACTCGCAGAGTCCCAAAAACCCCCTGAAAACCATAGATGTCACTAACCCCCCTGAATACGCCTCTGTTGAATTTTGAGTCCTAAGAAACGCCGATGATACCAATTTGTTTCTGAAAATCTTTCTAGTTGCAGTTTACACAGTTATTTCCAGACTTCTAGTGCAAAACTCACAGAGTCATGATTTCATCCATTTCTGCAATTTTAACGGGTCTTAGATGATGATATTTATTAGCTGACTTTGCACATTTCTTAGGTTTTAGCGGTTCATTGGGACAGTTTCTAAATATACAGTGTATTATATATATATATATAAAAGTTGGCATAGTGTGACAAAAGCAAATGTTTTTAAAACTGTTGATTCCTAAAATAAGATTTTTAACACTAAACCCACTATCCAAATATTTCTAAATTTCTTAAAACTTATTTTCCTTCAGTTTTTAATATTTTCAACACACAATTATTATAAAATCTTTGCGAGCTGTAGAACTAAGTCGGATTTCATAAGTGTGGTTTTAAATGCAATAAAAACCAATTTTACATAGATTCGCATTGCAAACCTATTCCTTGTAACGCGCGGAAAATAAAGGCCCAGGAATGCATGAGAAACTGCCTGGGGTAATACTACATATAAAAACTAGGCGAAGAGAGAGCTAAGAAATTATGCATTAACATTACGGTATAAGAAAATTAGTCCAGGCTACAGTCTACATGTTTAGAATAGGAGGTTGTTCGTTCGAAGTTCTTGTTTTAAAGACCTAAGGGGGGGGGGGGGAGGGGTGTCATCCAAAAGTATTTACAAAGTGCATTCACTCATCATAAAAGAATGTTATTAATATAGATAACATTTCTAACCATAAAAAAAGTTTAAAGGAATTGAGTCTTTGCCACAAACTCTGATTTTCAAATCCCAATATCTTTGTGACCCAATGTCGTAAATCTTAGATATTTCAAACTATGAATTCTCAAAGTTATCAAAGTTTAAAATACCAAAGGCTTACGCCAATATTTTGCAAAGTTATAGAGATTAGAAAATTTAAGTGTGTGGCAAAAACTCAAATTCCTTTCCCTTTCTTTATTACATTACACACAATGTTTCTCGAAAAAATAATAGAAAATGAGGGAACGCGCTTTCCAGGGGATCTATAAGTTGTTTAAACTTACTGAAAATCTTTGTCAAATCATGTTATTAGTTTTAATCAACAGCTAAGGATTTAGAATTCACAAAATTCTAACATCTGAGTTGCAACAGAGAAGTGAGGAGATGGGGGGGGGGGGGCAGTCCCAATTTTCCCCTCAATCCACATAGCTTACAAAATATAAAATCATATACACATTTCATTTTAATTCAAATAAAAAAAATTTTTGGAGAAAAAAATATATTTATTTTTGCATTCAATTTTTTGGTTGCTGATCAGCAACCAAGCAATGATTAACAATAATGCCAACATTGAATGAACTGTTTATACTGAAAATACTAGGATTATACACAGCCGTAAATCTGTTGGAATTTTAAGACAATTTACTTAATTATAAACAAGTAGTTTTAATTTTAGGGTCACTGAAATTGTAATACACTTGGGTGCTATGCTGCAGTGCCAGATATCTAACAGACCAATGTCTAGTAGACAAGGGACCGTTTATTACGTAATAATGCCATTGCCCCTTTATAAACTAAGCAACATCTTCTATAAATGGCCCCAAATAATGTAGAACCAAGTACTATTAGATTAGAGTCCGTTCTATAATTGACAAAGATCAAAATGAGCAAAGGCTCCAAATTTTAGATAAGGGTCTGTTTATTGATGAAAAGATATTGAAAAATGTTCATGAGAAAATAATTTTCAAAAAAGTGTCAACTAGTCATTTCTATGTACGTTTCTATGTACATTTCTATGTACATTTCTATGTACATTTCTATGTACATTTCTATGTACGTTTCTATGTACATTTCTATGTACATTTTTATGTACATTTCTATGTACACTGTACAAAACACATTTAGACTTTAGACAATTTCGTGACTCAGGATCACAAGAATCCATTATAATAATGTACATTTAGACCTCGGGTCAAAAAATAAAAGGATTTATTTTTGGTAGGTTCAGGACCCATAGCCTTGTTTACTCTAATACTACTAGGTTCTATGATTATATAGTCCAGGGCCCCTTCGATCTGGGTTAATCCAGTACTTAGTATGAAGATAGTCTTATGCTTGAGGTTAACCATAACTCAAAATAATGCTTGGTTCCATGCATTATGCATGATCCAGGGCCCCATTGGTCTAGTTCAGTCTAGTACCTAGGGTAAATCTAGTCCTATGACGGAGGTTAACCAGAATTTAATGATTTGATCCTCCAGGGTCCGGCCTTCGGTCTAGTTTAGTCTAATACCCAGAGTATATTAAGCCCTGATAGACCAAGATTGACCTGGCCTAACATTCCTCCTCTCTCTTCTCTGATCTTGTGCAAGAAGAGGAGAAGAGTATGGAGCATATTATTTCTTCCAGATCCAACATCCAGCTGCTTATCTCCAACCTGACACAATTTATCATTATTAATGACATTTAGAAACCATGCACCTAATATCTATCTATATATAAATTTGGCTTGTCTGTCTGTTTGTCTGTTTGTTTGTATCCAACAAACGTCAAAACGTCTGAACCGATCGGGCCCAAATTTTTTGTGGGACATACCACAGGGAAGGTTTATGAATGATAAAAATTTTAAAAAAATGTGTTTTAAAGGTTCTTAATTTTGTAAAAAATTTAAATTCTTGAAAATCCGCGAATTTTTTTTAAAAAATCCGCCAAATTTTATTTCTTCTTTGTTTTAAAATGTAAACAAAAGAACATGTTCACAATTTAAAATAAAAGATGGGCGCGAAGCGCCCTAAAAGCCTAGTATTTATTATTTTTTAAATTCTTTAAATCTCCGACGGTTCCATTTCTTCTCACTATTTACTTCATATATTTTTCTTAATCATTAAGTATGCCTTAAACCTTAAATTTAATGTGTCCACATTTGATGTAGAGATCAAACGTTTCAAATTAACGATACTCTACATTTTAGTTCCAACCTCTGGTTAAATATGATAATCAAGTGTTTTTACCATTTTCGACTATTCCCAGACCAAAAGCTTTAACCACTGATCTTTCTAATGAGGAGGAGGTTCTTATTCAACAATCAACATGAACCATGTAATGAGGACATGAATCTGCAATATGTTGAAGGTTACCTGAACTACATAATGAGGAGGCCTAGCTTGAATCTGAACAATCGCCAACAGATCTTTTTCACAGCTTTCAACCTTCTCTCCAAACCTTTTTAAAAAAGAACCATTAATTCCTTTCTCCATCAACCTCTTATTCAATAAAAAAATTTTTAAATAAAATTTTAAGAAATGCCTACTTGAAGAAATGTGAATGTGAGAATGGCATTGACTCCTGAGTGTCCGCTAGTCTGGTTCTACTTGATGCGACCAGTCTACTATCCAGGTAGGAAGCCAGCAGATGAACCAACAGCTCACTATCGGTCGGTAGCTTTTCCGTCCATTGTTGTCCCTTATGCGTACCTCCAGAGTTCCAACGGTACCTAGAGAGAGCTCCAGTCCCACTCAACTCCTGGAATGGTTAATAATCATGATATCAGGATTACATCCAGGAGTGAAATAAATTTTATGTTTAAAAAGTTAAAACAAAACAAAATACACAAAAGTAATAAGGATATGAAGGGGTTAAAAACTTAAAGGAAGGTTAAAAATAAAATTACAGGATTTAAAAGAGTTTCATTTCACATTCTGAAAGAAACGTAACTTTTTAAATAACATTTCTTTTTCAAAGGAACTGATTACTCGAATCAAACTGCAATTTACTAATCCCTATACTTTGCAACCATGGTGGTGTACACATTTAACATGCAAAATAGTAGATTTTATAGTTTCAAAAAACTAAGGTCTACAACACCAGGTTGCAAAGATACAACTATTAGAAAACTAGATTATAAGGCGCATTATCAGTTCTAATTATTATGGGAGGTTTGAACCTTGATCCTTGAGACAAGATACTCCTGGTCTGCTGAAACCTCTAGGAAGGGTAGCAGAGAACACAGAGTTGGTAGATTCGAGGAAACCTGGGGGAGAGCTGCAACCTTACGCAATCTAATACAATAAATTCAAGAAGGATAGTCCAAGGGGTGCAACATTACGCAATCTAATACAATAAATTCAAGAAGGATAGTACAAGGGGTGCAACATTACGCAATCTAATACAATAAATTCAAGAAGGATAGTGCAAGAGGTGCAACATTACGCAATCTAATACAATAAATTCAAGAAGGATAGTCCAAGTGGTGCAACATTACGCAGTCTAATACAATAAATTCAAGAAGGATAGTCCAAGGGGTGCAACATTACGCAATCTACAGGGTGGCCAAATTTTTGTGCGAAAAAATTCGTACGAAAATCCGTACATTTTCAGAAAAAATCCGTACAATCCGTACAATTTTCGAAAAAAAAATCCGTGCAATCCGTACAATTTTCGAAAAAAAATCCGTACATTTTAAAAAAAATCTGTATATTTTTTTTAAATCCGTACAATCAGTACAATTTTCGAAAAAAAAATCCCTGCTATCCGTACATTTAAGAAAAATAAAACCATTTTTGAAAATATCATTCAACACTGTCTCACCCCCTCCCTCCATTCCCAACCACCTCTTTCTCCCCCCACCCAGCAACCAATGATGTTCCCTCTAACAACCTATATTCCTGGTAGTAAAAACTACTGTAGGTATTTGAATGCTTGGATGAGAACCCGGAAATAATGAAAAAATGAGATCAACTGAAGAAACTCAAATTAAACTCAATTTTAAAATCCATTTATCTTTGCAACCTAAAAACCTTTGGTTTTTGAAACAAAGCCTAATTAATCTGGCAGAATTCACAGCTTATAATAACACAAGTCTACCACATAAACTAGAGAACTAGAGAACTAGAGATCTAGAGATCTAGAGAACTAGAGAACTAGAGAACCAGAGAACCAGAGGACCACAGAACCAGAGAAGCAGAGAACGAGAGAACGAGAGAACGAGAGAACGAGAGAACTAGAGAACTAGAGAACTAAAGAGCGTTAATTCTAATTTTTATAACTGTTTAGATCGGTGTGAATTAGGCCATTTAACAAACAAACGATAAAGTTATAATTAGAAAGAGTGAAGTGTAAAGTTAATATTAAACTAAAAATGAAAAGATATACAGATAAACGGAAGAAACCTGAGAGGATGTTCTCAGATCTGATAAAGAGACAGATGGATAGATAGATAAACAGACAGACAGATAGATAGACTGGTAAATAGACAGAGAAACAGATAGACACATACACATATAGATGAACAGAGAGACAGATACGATATATAAACAGATAGATAAAAAGATAGATAAACTGACATGCAGATAGATATACAGATGGATAGACAGATAGCTAGACATATAGCTAGACAGATAGCTAGACAGATGGCTAGACAGATAGCTAGACAGATAGACAGATAGCTAGACAGATAGACAGATAGCTAGACAGATAGACAGAAAGATAAACATATTCTCAAATGAACACTTATGGAACATATTCTCAAATGAACACTTCTGGGACATATCTCGAAAATTATGAATGAATTTTGATTGTCAATTGAAACATTAATCAATCTAATATTATTTAGAATGCAGAAAATAAGTTAAACTAACTTCATTTTGACGAGAATTTTTTTTTGAAATTTTCATGAAAAATTTGCTGAAATGAGCGAAAATTTAAAAAAATCCGTACAATCCGTACATTTTGGCCACCCTGAATCTAATACAATAAATTAAAGAATTAAGGATAGTCCAAAGGGTGCAACATTACGCAATCTAATACAATAAATTCAGGAGTTAAGGATAGTCCAAGGGTTGCAACATTACGCAGTCTAATACAATAAAAAGAATAGTCAAAGGTGTGCAACCTATCAAACCGTAAACCTTGTAAATAAGGTGTACAATTTGAACCGGGGTCAGATTCTGGTTTAAGCTTATAACTGTGAATTCATCAAATTTTGAAAACCACACTTATAGTTTTATTTTTGTAAATTTTGAAAAGCATTAAGTAAAATTTGAAAACTAAACTCCCAGGAAATCTATTAATCAGATATATGTAGAATGTTTCTTTAATTATATATCAAATCAAAAAAGTAAATATCATGACAATTCTCAGAATTTTCATGATATTCTGAAGTGGGGTCCGGAGAATAACCCCAACCTAAGTATTTTTAACTTTAATAATTTATTTTTGGATAAGGGTTGTGGGCACAGCTCACGCATACAAATAAAAACGAAATATCAATAAATCTATTTTCAGTTTGTTATCAAAGTCTTTCTATTATTTTGTTCTGCTCAATATTAGTTAAAAGTCATACACCCCAACGTTTTGTGTTGCGCCATTGTCTTAAAAAGTTGACTATGGGTAACCCTGTAAACCATAATGAACACTTATTTTACGCGGGCTGATCTTGATTCCTTTTTTTCCTTAGGCTTAACTATTTGGTTTGGTTAATAATATGATTTTTGTTAATCGCATGAAGCGTTGATTTGCCAATGACTTGTAGAAAGCTGTATTTTCAAACATAATTGAGTTATGTTCTTTTGTCCTTTTCTCAGTCAGTCATGAAAAGTAAAAAGAAAGAAATAGCCCCAACCTAAGTATAATAGTCACCTGTCTAGAGGAGATTCTCCGATCTTACAATCTGATACTCCATTCTTAGGAAGAGACAAATTGACCGTCTCCAGCTCAGATACCAGAGGTTTAAGGATAGTCTGCGTGATCCAGATCCTGAGGTTCTCATTCCACGCAACCAACCTCATTGGGTCCACACCTAACCTCTGGGAAAGGATCTCCGTCTGGGCCTTGTCAGCTGGGGAGTCGTGGCCAGCACTGGTCAGCTTAGTCGGGGGACTAGAGAGCTGATAAACCGTTCTCCTGGAGATCATTGAAAATATCAGCATGAGCATTGACATGATCATGACCATGAACATATGACCATGAACATATTACCCTGAACAATAACACGACCATGTACAATAACATGACCATGACCATGACCATGACCATGACCATGAGCATGAGCATGACCATGACCATGTACATAACCATTAACAATTACATGATCATGATCATGACCATGACCATGACCATGAACGTGAACGTGAACGTGAACGTGAACGTGAACGTGAACGTGAACGTAAAAATGAACATGACCAATCGCATGACCATGAACATGAACATGAACATGACCAATCGCATGACCATGAAGATGACCATGACCAAAGAACAGTTACAAATTACCAATGATAATGAGCATTGACATGAACATATTGAATTCAACTATAGCTGATGAACAATTAAATATTTCGGCTGTATGATCATCATGTTGATCCATCAATTTTATAAAACACATTCTTTAATTTTTTCCTTTTTCTCGGTTTGTTCCCTGTACGTAAACAAAAACATTTGACATCCTTGCACCCAAAAATTACCTAAAATTCACCCGAACTTTACAGATGTTTTCTACCTGCAAGGCTGTGGTTCAGTTCTAGTTCCGGCCCGCCAGAAGAAAATACTTTGACTTGCTACGCTCCCGCTGTCGTCCAACCGATCCGTCATACTTGTCTCCCAGGCAGAGTAGTCACTTAGATACTCAGAAAGCTGGTTCTCATCCGTGATCGGAGAATCATACCCGGAGTAATGATCTCGTCTTAGATTAGAAGTGTTCAAGGACGTGTTACTCGGAGAAACCTAGGCAATTTAAAAATAAAAGTAAATCAAAACTTTATTGATTAAGAAAGATTGAAAAAATACAGAAAATCTTTTAAAGTCAACTCTGTTTGATTACAAGTAGGCTTATTGGGGCTGTCGTCAAATCAAATCAGATCAGATCAGATCAGATCAGATCAGATCAGATCAAAGTCAAAGTCAAAGTCAAAGTCAAAGTCAAAGTCAAAGTCAAAGTCAAAGTCAAAGTCAAAGTCAAAGTCAAAGTCAAAGTCAAAGTCAAAGGCAAAGGCAAAGACAAAGTCAAAGGCAAAGGCAAAGGCAAAGTCAAAGGCAAAGTCAAAGGCAAAGTCAAAGGCAAAGGCAAAGTCAAAGTCAAAGTCGAAGGCAAAGGCAAAGTCAAAGGCAAAGTCGAAGGCAAAGGCAAAGGCAAAGGCAAAGTCGAAGGCAAAGGCAAAGGCAAAGGCAAAGGCAAAGGCAAAGGCAAAGGCAAAGGCAAAGGCAAAGGCAAAGGCAAAGGCAAAGGCAAAGGCAAAGGCAAAGGCAAAGTCAAAGGCAAAGCAAGAGTTAGGGATTGCTGGTTGCCCGTTCTGGAACACAGAGGATCAATTCTTTTCAGAATTTTAGCAATTCAATGTTAAGTTTAGATTTATTTGGATTCTATTGTAAATTCTCAATATTTGCTTTTTTTCTAAGATATCAGAACAAGACGACCCAATATGGGCGCTTAGATGATGATTAGAAACTCGTGTTTACCGGTGAGCTGGGTGAATTACCACTGGAGGATAACCAGCTCGTCACAGATGTATTGATCGGGGTAGAACTATGGGCTGGAGATGCAGGGGACGGTTTAGACGGTTTAGGAGAAGAGATCAGAGAACCTGGCAGAGGAGTAAACGGGTTCGGATACTTCTCTTCTTTCTCCGGGCTCCGAGCAAACCCTGGAGTTTCTTGTTGGAGTCTTAACAGTCTGAACTGTTTATCTGAGAGTTGGAGAGGGGTTGAGTAGAGCGGAGACATCCATCTCCATCCCAGGCAGAGAAGGTTTGTGAAGGAGAAAACAGAAAGTATTGTCTCCAACAGGAAGAGAAGGACAGAGAAGGACTGCTGAAGATTAAGAAACCTAACCAGAACGGAGTACTTCAGATCCAAAATAGTTCCAGAGCAGAGTAGAAGGAGAAATATGACTCTGTGTAAAACAGATTTGGATTCAAAGTACTGCTGTCGTCTCCTAAAAACAGAAACGTAGAACTACTCTGACAAATTGTTAGCTTTATTGGCGATTATGTAATAAACATTCAAATTCAAATGGTTTATTACTTTCTGGAGAAATAATATCAAAGGGAGGNGAGAGAACAAAAGTTGTATTTTACCTGAGAGCCTCATCTAGAACTGGTGATGAGCCTGGAACCAACCTCGGAGAACCACCTGGAACATTCATCTGAAACAATTAGAAATGGCGGCGGTTTAATCACATTTTTTGTTTTAATGATCTTATTATTACAAATTATATATTGAGCGTGGTTTGTACTGAAGTATGGAGCAGAAATTATAAGAATTATTTCTTCTTGAAGAACGACATGATGTTTTTGGTTCCTTCGGCGGATTTGGCGAGAGCTTTCTGTTTAGCGGTTTTATCCGCCTCTTTGCCAGGTCCCTTCTTGTAGTCTTTAGAGTAGTCCTCGAGAGGTTCTGAAAAGAATCTTATCTAATTGTTCTTTAAGAAATATTTGTTCACAATTTTTGCATTTCAGGACTTTTAAAAGGCTGACAACCTTTAAATTGGATGGGCAACTACTACTTTCCTCAATTTTAGTAATCCCTACAGGAATATCCTTATTTATTTGTTTACAACACAAACCAATTAAGCCCCCCAGCATAATTAAGTACTTTACATAAATGTATGATAAAATTCATCTCAGCATAATTAAGTACTTTACATAAATGTATGATAAAATTCATCCCAGCATAAGTAAGTACTTTACATAAATGTATGATAAAATTCATCTCAGCATAATTAAGTACTTTACATAAATGTATGATAAAATTCATCTCAGCATAATTAAGTACTTTACATAAATGTATGATAAAATTCATCTCAGCATAATTAAGTACTTTACATAAATGTATGATAAAATTTATCTCAGCATAATTAAGTACTTTACATAAATGTATGATAAAATTCATTTGACAATTAAAGTGCGTATATCTACCTTCTTTAGTCTGCTTCTGTTTCTTAGCTGGAGGACCTGTATTTCCAGTTCCTTCAGGTTGCCTCTTAACTAAGAACCAACCATAATTTAAGTCTAATAAGAATATTTTATCCTTTTAATGAATGATTTTACTAATTTTAAATCTATCAAATTTAATTGTAAGCACATAATAAGGGGAGATCCATTTAACATTATGATAAAAAGTCGTCTTCGATCCATCTTATCAAGAATCCTCAAGAATTAAGAATCAATTTCTTTTGAAAGAATCCAAGTTCATCTGAAGCGATCAAAATATCGTATCGTACTAAAAAGCTCTGTAAGCTTGATGCATGAAAAATCTAAACTATAGTGGGACCCATAATACTATGGAAAAAGAAGACGACGGTTGGCTGAAGAAAGGATTTAAAATCATCCAAAGAACAGAAATTGCGCAGTGCCCCCAGACCCTTCAACAAAATTAATTGATTATCAAGAAACTGGTAAGACTATTTGCTTAGCTTTATAAAAAGATTGCTTTAATGTCGTCTTCATATTCCACAGTTTCATGGGTCTCCCTGTACACAGCATCATACGACCGTTGAAATATCCATATACAGGTGATGTTTTAAATACGGTTTACTGGTTTAGTTAACAAGGATGGGTTTCCTGAAGGTTTCTCCGGTTCAGGTAGGTTTAATTTCTCTCTCAGTTTCTCCGCTAGATCCGGAGACAAATACTCACTTACTATTCCGAAACTATGCCGAGTATACTCCGCTGTATAAATAATAATGATAATGAGAGTGACAACAAGCATGAGCATTGAGCATAAAAATTACCATGACGATGACCATTCCAATGCCAATGCAAAAGCCAATGCCAATGCCAATGCCAATGCCAATGCCAATGCCAATGCCAATGCCAATGCCAATGCCAATGCCAATGACAATGAAAACAACTCAAACGCACAATCAAAAGAAGTTCAACACAACAGTTACCAACACTTAGTCCAACGCCAACAACAAAAATAATTAACAAATAAATTATTAAAGAATAAAAAGAATAGAAAATATAAATATAATTCTCAAAATAAAAGCTTACAAAGTTTAGGAGCAGCACTGCTCTCTTGTTTGTATGAAAGAGCTGCAGCTCCTCCACTAAGATCTATCTGCTGCTCCTTTAACACCTTGGATACAGAGAGAACCTTGTTCTCCAACCAGGACACACATTTATCCTCATCATACTTCCATACATTCAGGTCCTATTTAATAAATCAATCAATCAGCAACCATCAAACCATTTTCAAAGTTTTCTTTTGAGGTCAAATCCGCGAGTAACCTTTAAAAAAGTCAGGGCCGCGAGTTGTCAATTTCAGATAAAAGTAATGGAATAATCTATCACAATCACGCTAATGGGTTAAAGAAAAGGAAATGTTTGATTGAAGTTTCAATATTTATTGAATATTTTTACCTTATCTCCTATTTGCTTAGCAACCTTCTCTAAGCAGCAGGGTAAACTTAATATGAAAAATATTATTCAAAGGGACTGTATAGCGTATGCGTAATTTCGAGTGATCTTTCATGCAAAGATTGCAATGCCCGGTTTACAACGGAACCATTGAACCCTTAATCTGACTAAAAACGTGGAAGATAACGTCGTTTTTCTGACGCGAAAAGTGATCGGTTTTGATAACTTTGTCATTCGCCAAGAACTGCACAAAATACTTGTGCAGAGAAACCACAAATAAAATAAAAGTGAAAAAACAAACATTTAAATCATACTCAATCAGACAACGCTTTTAAGGGTTCCCTTGCGAATCGGCAATGCCATCTTTGAATGGAGGATCATATGAAATTACGCTTAAACAATCCATTTAACTTTATTTCTTTACGTAGCACAATTAAAGATGTATCAAATTATAAAAATAAAAATGAATTAGATCGTATCTCGAAGTGACTTTACTAAATTAAAACTGAATCTTATGATTGTGATCTAATAAAAAAATTCCATTTAAACCTTTGAATTATTTAATCATGTAAAAAATCAAAATCATAAAAGTAAAACCGAAATGTTCAGAAATCTATAAGAATATCCAGAAACCCAAACCTATTTTTAAGGAAATAAAATACCAAAAGCTAAACCTTCCTTTAACATAGTCAAATAATATGAGGTTTAGGTTGCTTTTTATTTATTAGCCATTTTTTTCAGAACAATGAAGAAACAATATTGTAAGACGCCAGGCAAACTGTTAAAATCAGGTGGCAATTATGAAATACTTACTTGGCGATCATGTGAAGATGAGGGAAGTTAGGATCGTCAAGAAGATCTTCAAGAGGTACATTTCTTTCCGCTTTAATCAGATGAGGAAGGATGAGAAATATTGGATTTATAGGAGTAGAGAGGAGAAGAGATCCATCCTCAACTATCTTCTCTCCTAGAAATATTGGATTAACAGGAGAAGAGAGGAGAAGAGATCCATCCTCAACTATCTTCTCTACTAGAAATATTGGATTAACATGAGTAGAGAGGAGAAGAAACCATCCTCAACTATCTTCTCTACTAGAAATATTAGATTAACAGGAGTAGAGAGGAGAAGAGATCCATCCTCAACTATCTTCTCTCCTAGAAATATTGGATTAACATGAGAAGAGAGGAGAAGAGATTCATACTCAACTATCTTCTCTCCTTGAAATATTGGATTAACAGGAGTAGAGAGGAGAAGAGATTCATACTCAACTATCTTCTCTCCTAGAAATATTGGATTAACAGGAGTAGAGAGGAGAAGAGATCCATCCTCAACTATCTTCTCTACTAGAAATATTAGATTAACAGGAGTAGAGAGGAGAAGAGATCCATCCTCAACTATCTTCTCTCCTAGAAATATTGGATTAACAGGAGTAGAGATGAGAAGAGATCCATCCTTAACAGTCTTATCTCCTTGAAATATTGGATTAACATGAGTAGAGAGGAGAAGAAACCATACTTCACAATCTTCTCTCCTAGAAATATTGGATTAACATGAGAAGATAGGAGAAGAGATCCATCCTCAACTATCTTCTCTCCTAGAAATATTGGATTAACATGAGAAGAGAGGAGAAGAGATCCATCCTCAACTATCTTCTCTCCTAGAAATATTGGCTTAACAGGAGAAGACATTCATCCTTAACAATCTTCTCTCCTAGAAATATTGGATTAACATGAGAAGAGAGGAGAAGAGATCCATACTCAACTATCTTCTCTCCTTGAAATATTGGCTTAACAGGAGAAGAAACCATCCTTAACAATCTTCTCTCCTAGAAATATTGGATTAACATGAGAAGAGAGGAGAAGAGATCCATACTCAACTATCTTCTCTCCTTGAAATATTGGCTTAACAGGAGAAGAAACCATCCTTAACAATCTTCTCTCCTAGAAATATTGGATTAGAAGAAGAAGAAAGAAGAAGAGATCCATCCTTAACTATCTTAGCTCAAAGCTTGAAAAAAGGAAGATAAAAACACATTATTAATTTACAAGAAGTATAATCATACTTTCTTGAATTAGAACTTCGTACGCCAAGTCAGAATGTTTCCGGAAAGATCTCTTATCTACGACTAATCGAAAATCTGATGTAACTGACCTATAAACCATGCTCTGTGTTCCTCAGTGAATGTGAGAATTTGATAGATTTTGTTTATCTGTGTATTAAGAAGATACTGTGCTGGTTCACCAGTTCTTGGATGCTCCAGGCGGAGTAGTTTCACAGGATCAGAACTATCACCAAACTATAAAATAACTTTTTTTATTGTTGACAAACGAAAAATCAAATCAGACATTTACTGATGTCTTATGTATGTCCATACTCAAGTTTCAAGATGACTATACTATATTGAGTCTTAGTTTTGGGTTTACAATTTGTAATTTTCGACTTGGTAAATTAATTTCTTTACTAAAAATGCTGTGGCGGAATGTTTCGATATTTCAAAAGTGTTTTTCTTGTTGCAAACTTTCGTGGACTCATACATCTTTTTAATTTGTAAAAAGTCTGCAGAAGGAAAATAATTTACATTTTCGTTTGCAACGCCCCCTACCTTTAAAGTTTACCTTAAAAGAATTAAAATTTCCATTGGTTCAAATTTTTCTAGGTAGAAAACAGAAAATAATCCAGACGTTTAGAAACTAAAGAGTATTTAAAACCTCTAGAGCTGATTGAGGAAGTATCAGAACTCTGGTTCCGGATGTAGATTCCGTCAAACCAGGCATTTTAAAACTCTGCAAAAATGAAAATATGTAATTCTGAAAAATAAATTTGTTCCAATTGAGGTTTCCAGATGATTAATGAAATACATAAAGTTTATTCTGCTGGATTAGGTATTGACTCAATGACTGAGTAGGTTTTGTGATCCTTCTTTCTGATCTTAAAAGTCGCTAAACATTTTCGGAGAAAATTAAACCAGGATTCTCGTCTTTCAGCATCTCTTCGATTTTCACTAGAACAAGAGCATTTCAAAGTTTTAGTTCTCAAAATTTAATCGATTTTCATTCCGAAAATTTCTTTTGGATACCGAAATATAATTTTTGTTTGAAACTAAAATAATTATAAAATCTGATTTGAAGAAGGAAATAGATTTTGTTAGCTTTGCTGCTCATTCCTAAAATGATGTCCCATGAGCGCTACGGCCTCCTGTCCTCGTACTTCTACTTCTAGTTCATGTCCTGTCTGATCACGAACCTGACCAGGAAACATGATATTTGGTTAGTATACATCGAGTTTTTTACGAAGCATGACAGTTAAGAGACGTCTTAAAGATCGTCTTAGACATTAGAAAACATTTGCAGCATTCATTCGTCAACTTACTTTTTCATGTATAATTATAAATAATTACATCTTCCACTAGTTCCGACATTTCCAAAATTTGGTCTGCTTTCAGAATAGCCGGAGATAAAAAGAGTTTCGTTCAGATTTTAATTGATTTAAAACCAATATTGTCTCAATCGGATTGAAAACCTCAGGTAAAGCAGAATTAAAAAACACATCTTTTGATCAAAATCTTACTTCTTGTAGTAAGGTTGTCTTATAAATGGCGCAAAGGATTTAAAAAATTCCAATCTCATGTTTATTGGGACACCCTGTATTTAATAACTACCTTGAGGAGAAAAAAGAAGATTTTCTCTACACCACCGGCCCTACCGGAGCAGCCACAAACCAATCCGCTCTTCTCTTTAAGGAACATATTCAAGGGATCTAGTCTCCTACATCTAGTACAGTAGCCACACAACGGAGTACATTTAGGAAAACTATACTCCAGAATCTAGAGAACAAATACATGGGAAAATTAGGGGGGGAACATCTATTTATATCATTATTGATCGATTATCAAGTTTTTCTTTTCTTTTTTGTTATTCATCAAACAATACACAAAAACAGTGCTTAAGATCCATTTAATTTGGATGTGGATCCGGATCCTGGATCCGCACTGGAAATAATGGATCCGGATCCAGGGCATGAACATTTCTTTAAGATTTACTGCTTTTTTCAACGAAGAAAAATTGTAAAATTATTTTTTTTCGCTTATTTTTATGCTAAAGCTTGATGGGACCATGCAGAGATCGGGAAATTTTTAAAATCTCTCCTTTTTCAACAGTTCGAATTTGGGCCTTGAGAGTAAAAAAGTTTTTTTTCAACTTTTGGTTGATGGTCTCTTGAAACCGGATTCGCATATTTTTGCGGAATCGGGATCCAGGAAGCCAACATCTTGTGGATCCAACGAATCCAGATCCTAAGCACTGGCCATAACCCCTCCCAAACTAAACCTATCAAATTAAAAAGAATAATTTAATTATTTGTAGAAAGCGTAAACCTCTAAGGTCATAACTTTTGAATTGTTAATCCCCACAGAAAGTAGTAATCTATAACTTTAGAGGTTGACCTATTAATTTTACTCTTTATATCTTTATATCATAAAAGTTCAATGGGAGTTTGAGGAATACAAGTCATGTCTTCTCAAAAGTTTCCACTATGGTTATCAAGTTCGGGTGGTCTAGATTAGCGCCATTTGATACAAAAGTTTCGACCTCTCAGTACCAATCAATATACCTGGCAGAGTAGAAGATAATCGCCAGGTTCAGCTTTCTTCAGATCACTTACATTCAGTCTAACATCCTCCTCAGTAACTAACTCAGGGACAAACTCTACCAACCTCCTAAGCATTTTAATCATATAATTTCATTATGGTCGAACAGATATTTAGTAACGGGAGGTTGCTGTTTTTCATTAGGATGGGCGGGGTTGAGGGTCCAGAGCGCATTTATTAAGGAATCCCCAGTAATTTCTAGAATATCTTTGTTTTTGGCAAATGCTATCATCATGTAAGTTTTGTGATGTAATTAAGGGACGACTTAACAGATTTCAGTCAATTAGTATTTAAGGCTTTTTGCGATTTTATTTATTAAGAAGACACTTCGAAAAATGCTTCAACTCAGAACTTAATCTGGTAATTTGGGCGGCTTAAGTCTTCCTCCCCCCGTACATCCTTGAAAATATCTCTGGATTGTTCAGCAGATTGACCCATCCAACATCTCAGAACAAAACCCTTTAGCTTATAACTTAAAATCAGATAAGATCAATCCGTATATTCCTTTTTTATTTTTTCTATTTGAACTTATTCTTAATTCTTTAACCACTAAAACTCCAAATATCTAATATCACAAAGCTAACCTGATCTGATGTAAGTTATCCATAGGACTGAAAACACTGGAGAAATATTTCTGTCTTGAACCAAGGACATGAAGGGTAAAATCTCCTGGTTCATCCCTACAGTCCGCATGATCAATTATGTCAGTTGGTCCGTGAAGTCCGTCCAGTACATTAAACGAATGGCTCGACAGGTCGTCAGTTATATCTAAATCGTCCGTAAGGAAGGAATCTGAATTGTCAACTAGAACCTGCAATCTAAGTACTCTTCTCATCTCAGAATCGATAAGGTCAGCTCTACCTTTAGACTCTGTTTTATTGAGGTTAACTTTATCTTCAGTGCCTGGACAGTTCTGATTGTCCGACACTTCGAACACATCTCTTAGCTTGGGTTCAGTCACAACTGAAGTTTCACTACGCGTCTTTCTAAACTGGACAAAATTTAAATTACTCTCAGAATCTTGGTCAGATTTCTCATCTGGGGAGCTTAAACTTTTTCTCTGACTTAATTCTCGAGGGCTTGAGCTTTTCCTAACCTCTGTATCTACGAGTTTTGACGATTTTCTAAGCTCTGGACCTGATTGGTTCGATGAATCTTTAAACTCGGCTTCTGGAGGCACTGATGATTTTCTCAACTCTGGGTCTAAAAGGTTTGATAATTTTCTAGTCCTCAGTGTCGGTAAACTAGAGCTAGAATTTACCCTTTCCTCGACAACTGGAATGAAAAATATCTTTAAAAGCAATTTTATTAAAAAAAATATCATCCAAGTTAAAAATAAGCTTTTTATAAACCCTGCTGCGTTTTAATGATTTATTCCGATTTAGCTCTTACTACTTAAAAATTAGAAAGAGTATCAGCTGTACAATAACTATCCTCATTCTTACTCAACTACAAGTTTTAAGTCCTTAAAACTAACCCAAAAATATGTCATCTTAAGAATGTTAGCAATAAAAAATGCGTTACCTCTTTTTTTCAAACTACTTGTTAACCATCCTTTCAAAGTTTCAATAAATGATTTCCCAAGACCTTGCCCCTCAGCAGGCTTTACACTTGAGCTTGGTGAAATCTCAAACATATCTTTATCAGAGGAGTTTAATCCATCTTTAGTAAAAAAACTTGAATCTGCATTTCCAGTTTTAGAGGTTTCAGGAGAGTCCCGATCACAGTCCTGG
The DNA here is from genome assembly GCF_000591075.1 of Eurytemora carolleeae. Taxonomy (NCBI): domain Eukaryota; kingdom Metazoa; phylum Arthropoda; class Copepoda; order Calanoida; family Temoridae; genus Eurytemora; species Eurytemora carolleeae. The sequence goes on along the minus strand of NW_019396239.1, from coordinate 77,532 downwards.
CTTGAATAGATTTTCTGTGAACTCTTGCGATTTAGCGCGTTTCTTGTTGCTTCAGGAGTAGCATCTCTTGGATCGGAATTAATATTTGATCTAGAACTTTCCGACTCACTTGACGAGTTTCTAGCAGGAGGATGACTTATACTGACTCTAGGGGAAGGAATTACAGTTTTTGAAGCAGATTTGACGCTTGCCTCCACGATTTTAGCACGCGTATCCATAACTCTTCTTCCTCGCTCAGTTCGCTTCATGGGAACTGCAGATTTAGAATATGTTGTTCCGAGCGGGGATTTAGAATAATGATTTCCAGAAAATGTTCCTGATCTCGTGGTTCCAAGGCTTTGGGAAAACACTCTAAAAATATTATTAATTAAAATTATTATGTAAAACTAGTTATAGCCAACAAACTTTATCAACATTTTCTGTTGCAGAGGACGCAGTAATGAGGGTTTACTGATATAAAGAGGACACACGATAGTGCGACATACATACAGGCAAAACATTATCTATATATAAATTTGGCTTGTCTGTCTGTCTGTTTGTTTGTTTGTGTCCATTAAACGTCAAAACGGCTGAACCGATTGGGCCCAAATTTGTTGTGGAACATCACGTAACCACAGGGAAGGTTTATGAATGATAAAAATTTTAAAAAAATGTGTTTTAAAGGTTAATTTTGTAAAAAATTTAAATTCTTGAAAATCCACGATTTTTTTTTTAAATCCGCAAATTTTTTCTTCTTCTTTGTTTTAAAATGTAAACAAAAAAAACGTGTTCACAATTTAAAGAGAAGATGGGCGCGAAGCGCCCTAAAAGCCTAGTATAATACATTAGGACCCAGAAAACTGTGAAATTGTAAAAGTATATTTGAGCAAATATAATAAAATTTTTAAGTTTTATCGGTGGATAAAATTAAAAATAAGACGAGCCTTTACAGATGATTTTTTTCTCATGTTTATTGGAATATTCCATACCATAACATTCTTACTCTTAAGTCTTGAATAATACTTACATGTCGTCAATCCTTGTGACTAATTTAATTTCAGGCGAGGTGTTGGGAGTTCCGTAAACAGAGGCTTGTGAGCTGGATCCGAGCTGGGTATTATTCTCAGCTGGACACTGGGACAAATAAACGGATTTGGATGATCCGGGTTGAGACTGAAAACCTGGAGATCTGGGATGAGATACTGATCCTTCTAGCGACGGTTTCCTTCCCTTTGGAGGTTCAATTTCATCAAAACTTTTAATATCTGAGATCCGGATCTTTTTACCACTAAAAATTGATTTGGTAGACGTAATTTCAAGTAACTTATAATATAATGGCATTCACGAATCAAAACGCTACCCGAAAAAAAATCCGGAAATACAAGCAATATCCAGTTTTAAGTTTTCAAAGAAGATTATAACCGTGTTGGTAAATGATGGATTAATACTTCAGAAACAATAAAACAAAATGTTAACAGGGTAAAACAATTTGTTGACAGGTTGAAACAAAATGTTGACAGGTTAGAACAAATTGTTGACAGGTTAAAACAAATTGTTGACAGGGTAAAACAAATTGTCGACAGGTTAAAACAAATTGTTGAAAGGGTAAAACACATTGTTGACAGGGTAAAACAAATTGTTGACAGGTTAAAACAAATTAAGCTAGAAAAACGACGGTATTTTCTACAATAAATTTAAAAGGTATCATTGCGCACTGAGCATTCCCCTTTTAATTGAAATAACGACAGTTCTAGGACCAGATTTAATAAATGTAAGAAGTAGTTGAACTACGTTGACCACATGGTGGGTAGTTTAAATCTGGTTCCGTTAAACGAAGATTATATTTACTTATGGAAACTTTTCTAAATTCTTTATTGTACCTTAATAAAGATATTGTTTCATCACCATTTAATTGGTCGTCTTCCTTCTTTTCAGTTTGATCATCAATCTCCAGCTGATTATCGTCTATCTCTTCATGTTCAGTTTCAACCCTTTTATCTTGACTTTTGGGAGAAGAGCTCAAAGAAGAGACACACGCGTAACTATAGGAAGAATCACTTTGATTTGATCCACTCCGAGCTTGACCTAAACAGAGAAAATTTTCTTACAAATAAATATTTAGTTAGCTGTGTTTTGATATTATTAAAATTATTAATAAAATTGCAGAATTGGTGAAATGAAATAACTCTTGTGAACTATATCATTAGTGAGGCTATGAATATATAATTTTAGTTTCTACTATACAGATGTTGAATTTAGCTTAAAATAAACAGAAAAAAAAAATAAAAGTTCACCCAGTGGAATATCTGAAAAGGAAGCTGAACTACGGAGAGCTTTCATCCTAACGTCATCAGACCTCAAACTTCTTTGTTTCTAGGAAAGACAAGATACGATTAAACATCCCATGGGGATAATGTTTTGAATAATGAACAACAAAATAATGAATTTTCAGCCATCAAAAATCAAAGCTGACCTGTGAAAATCTTATCAGGTTCTTTTCAGCCTCTGCTTTCTTTTCTGCCATCTTTTTAGCCATCTTTTTAGCCTCCTTCATCTTTTTAGCCTCCCTTTTCTTTTCAGCCTCTGCTTTCTTTTCTGCCATTTGTTTAGCCTCCTTCATCTTTTTATCCTCCCTTTTCTTTTCATCCTCTTTAATCTTTAATTCTTCTAATAAATCTTGCTTTTCCTGGAAGCCTTCTTCTCCTTCGTTAAATACTGCTACATGCACCTTAAAGGAAAATTTAATTCGTGTTAAAAAAACGATAAAAGGAGGGGTGCTAAAACTCCGACATCCCACAACAGTCTTGTCGTTTTCAGAACATTCATTTTTATTAACTGACACGTGACCTTTTAAANTGCCCCCCCCCATTATGCAAAGAATAAGAATATATGGAATGGAAATGTTACTTCCCTACAAGATATTTAAAACTACGCCAACAACCTAAGATAGGGTCTTATAAATCAAATAGTTTTACTACTTATATTTTAAGTGACTCTCCATATATGGAGAAGTATGTCCGATATCCTTTAAATCTTTCACGATCAAAGGTGATAGAGATTTCCTTGGTTTTCTCTCTGAAAATTGTCAGTTTTCAATTGTGAGCTCTCATGACTTGCAGCGGAGAAAAATGACAGAATTTATCACATTTTAAGATAAAACACGATACCCGGTCTCATCATTGTTGTTCATGTGACGCTTTAAAGGGTACCTCTGAGTCCTGGAATTGTCACCCAATAAATGGAGGATGACTTAAAAATATGTATACAATCCCTTTATAAATAAATTTACCCGATATCTGGATGAGTTGATGGAACCGGAAGTGCTTGATTCAACTAGCTTCTGTCCGTTCTGGAAGTTAGTCAGGGATAAGCTACTACGAGACGACCTTCTTTCATTAATAATTTCCTCCAAATCCTCTTTATCCTTAGTGTTTACATCATTGTCTTGTTCTTCAGCAGTAACTTCGTTGCCAGACTGTTCCTCGTTGTCCATGGTATCTTCAGCAGTTTCTTGTCTTTCAGCACTACCTTTGTTGTTGGGATGTTCATCATCATCATCATCTTTAGTTTTGGTAATTGCGCCATTTTTCTGTTTTTCAGCACTACCTTTGTTGCTAGGATGTTTTAATTTGATTTTTTTATGTGGTTTAGAAATATTTTCACTCGAGTCTTCTTCCTCTCTAGATCGTTTAAAGGTTCCCTTCCGTTTCTCTGGACTTGAGATTGAACTAGGACTGATAGAGTTGGACGTTGAAGGGTTTGTAAACAGGGATCTCTTTGGTCCGTGATTAGCAGGTTCAGGTGTCTGGCAACCTTTATCCTCAACACTAGGCCTCTCAATACTCCAGACTGTGTCACTCAGAGAGGTTCTCAAGGGTGTACTTTGAGTTGAAACTTCTTCAGAGAATCTATTCTGCTCTTCTCCTACATCTTTCCGACCCGGAGATGAAATATCCCTCTGAATAGGAACTTCCGGAGAAATCTTAGAGTTTGTATTTCCTAAATTACGTTTGGTTTTGTCGAAAGTATAAAAAACGCTGTTAGGTCTCAAACAGCCATCTTGAAAGTTCCCAGTTCTTTTCTTCGGACTTGGCATTGGAGTTCCGTTATTGGCAAAGTTTATTATGTCCTCAAGGTAGCTGTCCACCAGGGATGAATCATCTCGTCTGTCTCCGAGTCTATTCCGGAGCTGGGCTTCCTAAAAATCGAAATCGAAATCGAAATCGAAATCGAAATCGAAATCGAAATCGAAATCGAAATCGAAATCGAATCCAAACCCAATCAAAATAAAAACCAAATCAATCTAAAACTGAAAAAAAAACCTGCGTAGAGTCTGAATCTAATATGTTCACCCTACTTCCTCCTTGACTGTTTAAACTAAATCTAAAATAAAAAAAACATGGGAGGTCAAGTATTGGAATTAAAACAACAATAATATTCAATGTATAAATATTGGAATTAAAACAACAATAATATTCAATGTATAAATATTGGAATTAAAACAACAATAATATTCAATGTATAAATATGGGAATCAAAACAACAATAATATTCAATATATAAATATTGGAATTAAAACAACAATAATATTCAATGTATAAATATTGGAATTAAAACAACAATAATATTCAATGTATAAATATTGGAATTAAAACAACAATAATATTCAATTATAAATATTGGAATTAAAACAACAATAATATTCAATGTACATTGTGTTAAGTTCTGGATAGTATTTTATCAGAACTACATCTTATTCTATTACAATTACATACTATTTCATAACAAATACAGCTTATTCCATTACAATCAAATACTATTTTATCGCAACTTCTTTCTATTTTATCGGAAATACATTCAATTTTATCACAACTACATCTTATTCTATTACAATTACATACTATTTTATAATAAATACAGCTTATTCCATTACAATGAATACTTATTTTATCCCAACTTCTTTCTATTTTATCGGAAATACATTCAATTTTATCACAACCACATCTTACTTCATCATAACTACATTCTATTATATCACGACAACGTTTTATTTATTTACAAAACAATTATGGATAATGGTTATGCAAAAATTTTTTTTATTGTAATGAAGATATTTATAATTTACATACTGATTGCATTATAAAAACGGGAGTAAGTTAGTTTGGAACCTACTTGATATACTGATTTTAAGACGGGAGTATATTTGTATAAAACTCCTTGATAAACTGGTTTTAAGACCAGAGTACGTTTGTATGAAACCTACTTGATAAACTAGTTTGAAGACGGGAGTATGTTTGTATGAAACCTACTTGATATACTGGTTTAAAGACGGGAGTATGTTTGTATGGAACCTACATGAATACTGGTTTAACGACGGAAGTATGTTTGTATGTATGGAACCCAATTAAAATACTGGTTCAACGACGGAAGAATGTTTATAAGGAACCTACTTAAAATACTGGCTTAAAGACGCGAGTATATTTGTATGAAACCTAATTAAAAAACTAGTTTAAAGACAGGAGTATATTTAATGTTTATATAAAACCTACTTGATATACTGGTTTAAAGACGTGAGTATGTTTAATGTTTATGTGAAACATAATTAAAATACTGATTAAAAGACGGGAGTATGTTTAATGTTTATGTGAAACATAATTAAAATACTGATTAAAAGACGGGAGTATATTTAATGTTTATATAAAACCTACTTGATATACTGGTTTAAAGACGCGAGTATGTTGTATAGAAGCCTACTTAAAATACTGGTTTAAAGACGGGAGTATATTTAATGTTTATATAAAACCTACTTGATATACTGGTTTAAAGACGTGAGTATGTTTAATGTTTATGTGAAACATACTTAAAATACTGATTAAAAGATGGGAGTATGTTTAATGTTTTAATGAAACCTACTTAAAATACTGGTTTAAAGACGGGAGTATGTTTAATGTTTATAAGAAACCTACTTAAAATACTGGTTTAAAGACGCGAGTAGATTGAATGAAACCTACTTAAAATACTGGTTTAAAGATTCCAGGTTTTGACTCTGATCCACCTCGTCTACTCCACACTGAACCTTCTCTAGGTATACATACTGACCAGCAGCAACATCCAACCCTGAAAAGAACAGATATACGTCAAGGATCTTAATTCAAATTAAGATTTTCTTAAAAATGTTAAATTCCATCAAAATCAAATTCTCCCAAATCTACGAAAGATTGGTAATTCAGGGGTTTGCCTTACTGATACCTTTAATTTGCTCTGGATTCTTTACAAAGATATCTATGAAGGGTTTGTCTTCTCCGACACCGAAATCAAAATCCTGAATACTATCAGAGCTCTAAACTATCATTTCAAACAAAATAACCAAAAAAGCAGCAAAATAACATAAAAACCAACCAACCAATTAACTAACCAACTAACCAATTGATCAACTACTTAACAAAGTAACCAACCAACAGACTAATTAAACAATCAAAATACTAACAACTAACCATGTAACCAGCAAACCACACAAACGAGAAAAATCAATCCAACCAAACGAGAAATAATCAACCAACCAACCAACCAACCAATTACAATTAACCAGCTATCTAAAGCATCAAGTTTTCCGTAATAATTTTCAAAAATATTGAGCTCTGAATTCCTGAGTTTGTGAATCAGTTATCTCTAGAGAGAGCAGAGAAGATATGGTACCGTCCTCAACCCTAGATAATAATTTATAAATAGTATTTAAAATTCCATAATTTCAATTAAATTTAGTTTCGTGTATTTTTTTTAATAAATATAAAATGCATAGAAACCAGCGTGGCCTAAAAATCTATACTTTCACTACTTAAGTCAGAGATGGAATTTAAAGAATTTGAGCCGCGGTTTAAATCCGCCAAAATCCGCCAAAACCCGGTTTAAATTTAGCGCCGGCTTAAATCTTGAAACATTTGATACAATTTAAAGTGGAACCAACCATATTTAAGCCGCGGCTTAAATTTAAACCGCCGCTCAAATTCATTAAATTCGGCCACAGGTGACTTAACTTCGAATTAATAATCCTACAAAAGCATTCCCGTGATTCTAGCTGGTTTCCCAACCAAAACTTTAGGCAAAATGGACAAGAGGTTTATGATCTGTGATTGGACAAATACAAATAGTCAAACAGAGATTTTTCCTTTACTAGATACTAGCTGATGGGCGCGGCGTTGCCCGTGGACAGAAAAAAATTAAAACAAAATTTGAAAAAACATTTTTTTTAAATCGATTTTTAGCCTATGACATTCCCGCGCCACCCATGAGTTTCCACAAAAAATTCAGCCCAATCGGTCAAGCCGACTGGAAAGTCAACTGTGTCCTCAATTATATCCTGGATACTGGATATTCTACAGTTGAGGTAGTATACCTTTATACTCTAGTATCCTCACTTATATCCTGGATACTGGATATTCTACAGTAGAGGTAGTATACCTATATACTCTAGTATCCTCAATTATATCCTGGATACTGTATACTCTACAGTAGAGGTACTATACCTCTATACTCTAGTATCCTCACTTATATCATGGATACTGGATATTCTACAGTTGAGGTACTATACCTTTATACTCTAGTATCCTCACTTATATCCTGGATACTCCACAGTTGAGGTAGTATACCTTTATACTCTAGTATCCTCACTCATATCCTGGATACTGAATACACTACAGTAGAGGTAGTATACCTATATACTCTAGTATCCTCACTTATATCCTGAATATTGGATATTCTACAGTAGAGGAAGTATACCTCTATACTCTAGTATCCTCGCTTATATCATGGTTACTGAATACACTAAAGTAGAGGTAGAATACCAATATACTCTAGTATCCTCACTTATATCCTGGATACTGTATATTCTACAGTAGAGGTACTATACCTATATACTCTAGTATCCTCACTTAAATCATGGATACTGAATACACTACAGTAGAGGTAGTATAACTATATACTCTAGTATCCTCATTTATATCCTGGATACTGGATATTCTACAGTAGAGGTAGTATACCTATATAATCTAGTATTCTCACTTATATCATGGATACTGGATACTCTACAGTAGAGGTAGTACACCTATATACTCTAGTATCCTCACTTATATCCTGAATATTGGATATTCTACAGTAGAGGTAGTATACATATATACTCTAGTATCCTCACTTATATCCTGGATACTGAATACACTACAGTAGAGGTAGTATACCTATATACTCTAGTATCCTCACTTATATCCTGAATATTGGATATTCTACAGTAGAGGTAGTATACATATATACTCTAGTATCCTCACTTATATCCTGGATACTGATTATTCTACATTAGAGGTACTATACCTCTATACTCTTGTATCCTCACTTATATCATGGATACTGACTACACTACAGTTGAGGAAGTATACCTATATACTCTAGTATCCTCACTTATATCCCGGATACTTGATACTCTACAGTAGAGATTGAATATACATTGTTCCTTTATATCCTCCAGCAGTCTATCCACACATTTTCCCTAGACAAAGAAAACCTTTAGGGAATTTTATAAATTTGAAAATATTATTTCAATATAAATATGGTTGGTTAATATCCTTTTTACTCCAACTATATTTTTTTGTGCGTTCAGTCGGGTTCGTCTTTGGGTCATTTCTTTCAGGGTCAAAATTTGGAAAAGCGTAACAATAGCAAATGTTTTTAAAAATTTTTACTCTGAACATTTTCTTTTTTTCAATAGTTTCAGAGAGATCGTTGTTGAGTTGTTCAGTATTGTTATATAGCTCCCGCTCCTCCTTACGCTGTTGCTATGTGAGATCAGGGTTGATATTGATTTTGCTACAAGGGTCAGGTTTCCCTACAAGCAAATGAGCATTGTCGAGAATATCACCCTTGACAGTTAATTTGAACTAATTTGAAATGAAATCTGAAAAAGAGGCCCCGTTATGAACCCCCAGACCGCCGCCACCACCCCTGCTTCCTTGAGGATACAAGAACAAACGTGTTATAACGATTTTATTTGGATCGGGTTTCCATTTTTTTGGGGTTGATATTGCAAAGTTTAATAAAAGAAAACTTTACCCTAATAAAGTTTTGAAATCTTGGAAGTTCTATTAACATTTTTTCATTAACGATCCACAACGATTAACAACAAAGTGTTCTATACCTTGTTTCTGTTTGAGTACCAGAGTCTGAGTTGTTCAACCCTCGTTGTATCAGTTGGTTTCCAGATTAATTCTCCTTCAGGTTTGCCACTCTCAGTGATAACAGGATCATCAACACCTCCTACCGAATTTTTTCAGGGATGTATATTTTTTTGAAAATCATTAAAATCTCCATTTCAAAGTTTTCAATCTTAAGAATTGGTTTCAATACCGTTTACAGAAGTAACACTGAGCGCATTGAAAACTCTGCCGTCTGGAATACCCATGAAAACCTAAAAAAAAGAAAAGAATATTTAAATTGTACGTACATGTTCGAACATTTCACTGTGCAATTTGATAATAAAGGAATTGAGTCTTTGCCAAAAACGGTGATTTTCTAATCTCTTATCTTTACAACCCAATGTCGTAAACCTTAGATATTTCAAAGCATGAAGTCTGTTAGATCAAATAATCTAAGTTCGAAATATTAAAGGTTTACACCATCAAGTTCCAAAGATATAGGGATGATAAAATTTAAGTTTGTGACAAAGACTCAATTCCTTTAAATTTATTTTCAAAAAAACAAACCTTTTATGTAATTTTTTTTATTGCATAAAAACACTTTTTCTTCAAATACAATAATAGCTGATGTGCCCAGCCTTGCCCGTGGAAGAATAAATTTTAATTGAAAAAAATATTTCGACTTTCAATTAGCTTTTGTTACCCCCGGGGCACCCATGGGTTCTCTCAAAAACTGACAGCCCATTCGGTCCAGCCGTTTGGCCGGCTATAGGGAACATACATACCAATATATTGTTTTATTATTTAGAATACAAGTTGACCTCTACGACTAGATTATGTATGTGGAGGATATATTCCCTGAACTGACCTCCTCTAAGACTAGATTGTGTATGTGGAGAATATATTCCCTGAACTGACCTCTAAGACTAGATTATGTACGTGGAGAATATATTCCCTAAACTAACCTCTAAGACTAGATTATGTATGTGGAGAATATATTCCATGAACTGACCCATACGACTAGATTATGTATGTGGAGAATATATTCCATGAACTGACCTTCTCTAAGACTAGATTATGTATGTGGAGAATATATTCCATGAACTGACCTATACGACTAGATTATGTATGTGGAGAATATATTCCATGAACTGACCTTCTCTAAGACTAGGTTGTGTATGTGGAGAATATATTCCCTGAACTGACCTCCATGACTAGATTATGTATGTGGAGAATATATTCCCTGAACTGACCTCTACTACAAGATTATGTATGCGGAGGATATATTCCCTGAACTGACCTCTACGACAAGATTATGTATGCGGAGGATATATTCCCTGAACTGACCTCCATGACTAGATTATGTATATGGAGAATATATTCCCTGAACTGACCTCTACGACAAGATTATGTATGCGGAGGATGGAACCAGCCTGTATCACAGGGATTTCGTTCATATACGATGTCAAGATATCAAACTTGAAGCTTCCACTAAAACAAAGAAAAATTAAAGATCAACAATGTTATGTGTCAAGTGAAAAGGAAACAACTTTTTATAAACATTGCACTGGCAATATACTAAAAATCAATAAACAGATCAATGAAAACTCACCGTACACCAGAATGATCTAAACTCTCATCTTGGATCCGCATTTTCATTACAAGCTTATCTTTCCTCTTTTGCGGGAGTTCTAGTATCTCACTGAAATAATGTCAAAATCATTCGACATCAAATCCAATCCATTCCCATTCCCTCCATCCCCTTCCCTATTCACATACCCATACCCATCTCCATCTCCATCCCCATCCCCATTCCCATTCCCATTCCCATTCCCATTCCCATTCCCATTCCCATCCCGATCCTGTTACACAGGGATTGTTTTAGACTCATTTATTTAGATTGGAAACAAAAGCACTTTCTGTACTTTACAGTTCAAGTTTTGTTGTCAAAACCTACAAAACATTCTCATTTCAACTAAATATTTGAAAATAAAATATTTATATACAGATAAAATAATAATAATAGAAACTAACCTGACCACTGCAAATACGTTATATTTAGTTTTCTTGACCCGGCACTCCTTGAGAGTTGAATATTTCCGCCCTTCATCCCGGAAGTAGATGAGAGGACGCATCCTACGGAATACAGGATCAGGACCTACAGGACCTACAAGAGCAGTAGCAACTCCAGGAGCAACGCAAGCAATAGCCGCTGCATGAGGAGCAACACTAGCAGTATCAGCAGTAGACGTAGCTGAAGCAGCTGGAGGATTTGTTTCCTATAATAAATTATTTAAAGCTCAAATATTCTTTAGACCAAATCGTAAAATTCACAAGGAAAACGCACAATGCTAGTTTTATTCTACATAAATTAATATAGATAGTTTCCCCCTAATATTTTTAATATTAACCTTAAGCTCAATAAATATTTTTAATATTAACCTTAAGCTCAATAAATATTTTTAATATTAACCTTAAGCTCAATAAATATTTTTAAAAGGTCTCAGGCTAAATGTAGGGCACTTGTGTTCTAAGGATAATTCTATAGGTTATAATCAGTTTGGTAAATGGTTGTTTGATATGTTAGTGTTAAATAAATAGTGTTCTGCACTGCGGATGAAACACGCAGTCCATATGTAAGATTATTTGATCGTTCTATTCATTCGTAAAATTGCCTCTTGGGAGGGAGTGATTTATACTAGTTAGTACTGGTTAAAATTGCAATCCTAATGATAAAAACTAATACCTGAGTGGAGGTTGAGGGAACAGGAGATTTTAATTCTCTTACACTTGGTTCCCCCGAGGTTCCCTTCTCTACTAGATTGTTACCAGGCTCAACCGACGGAGCTGGAGGTTCAACACTACCAGGGAAGGACGGAGTAAAATCATTCCCGCTCTTAAAAAGATTTTCAATGATTAGAGTCTCGGAGAGGAATGGACGAGTTTGGGATGAGCTTGGTTGAGAAACTAGAGGTTCAGGTATAGGTTGGAGTCGAGGAGAATGGAGAAGGATGAATTTTACTACGGGCAGGAGTTTGTTTCTCCGTGCAACTATCCGGATAGTCCAAGGAGATCTAGCTTCAGATAGAACTTCGTGAGGTAGTGGTGAATATTCTTCGATCTTAGGATACTGGATCAGCATTAACCAACCGATCTCAACCTTTTCATCCAGATATTTAAAAATAGAATTTTGAACTGTGAATCAAGGTTTAATTGGATTCTCAAATTCTAACGCATCCTAATACTAGAATAGATTCACCCAAAATACCTTTTTCATTGCTCAAATATTCCATAAATATCAAGTATTCCTTGTGTGAAATGAACTGATCACTGTAAGCTCCATGTAGAACTAGACGAGTAAAAGTTTCAGGAAGTACATCTGGTTCATCTGGGTTTATGATCTCCTGATATATATATATACACACACACATTATACAGATCAGGGTTTATGTCCTCCTGATATATAAACATACAGATAAAGGTTCATAATCTCCTGATATATACAATATACATATCAGGGTTCATTATCTCCTAATATATATAACATGCAGGTAAGGGTTCATGATCTCCTGATATATACAATATACAGATCAGGGTTTTAGATCTCCTGATATATATAATATACAGATAAGGGTTCATGATCTCTTGATAAATGAATATACAGATCAGGGTGCATGATCTCCTGCTATCATATCATATCATATCATACAGCTAGGGATGCGTCCAACAGCTCCTTGACCTACAAGGGGTATGCCATCACAATCCCCTATAGGTGAAGGCTTTTCAGCCTGACATAGTTTAAATCCTAACGTCGGACACACGACCAAATTTGAGCCGTGTCACCGGTCTGATTCCTTTTGTCAGCTAGTTGCCAAACAGTTGTATTAAATACATATTTAAATGCTGACAGAGAGAATCTCCCTCCCGGTTAACTGAGTGTTTAAAAAGGGTATTCATGAGTTGAAACGAATAATTTTAAAATGAATTGATAAATAAGCTTATAATAAGTTATTGAGTTATAGAGAAGTGATTCATAAAATGGACCGACAAATAGATTATATGATAAATTTAAAATTATATAGAGAGTGGGATTCATTAGATGAATCGACAAAGAAATTATAAGAAGGGATTCATAAAATGAATCGACAAAGAAAATATGTGAAGGGATTCATAAAATGAATCGACAAAGAAATTCTATGAAGGGATTCATAAAATGGATCGACAAAGAAATTATATGAAGGGATTCATAAAATGAATCGACAAAGAAAATATGTGAAGGGATTCATAAAATGAATCGACAAAGAAATTCTATGAAGGGATTCATAAAATGAATCGACAAAGAAATTATATGAAGGGATTCATAAAATGAATCGATCGTTTTCTACATACCTGAAATACAAAGTATAGATTATATGATAAATTTAAAATTATATTGGGAGTGGAATTCATTAGATGAATCGACAAAGAAATTATATGAAGGGATTCATAAAATGATCTGCTATATAAACATACAGATCAGGGTTCATGATCTCCTGCTATATAAGCATACAGATCAGGGTTCTTGATCTCCTTATGTATAAATATACAGATAAGAGTTCATGATCTCCTGATATATGTATACAATATACAGATCAGGGTTCATGATCTCCTGATGTATAAATATACAGAGAAGAGTTCATAATCTCCTGATATATCCAATATGCAGATAAGGGTTCATGATCTCAGGAGTTCACAAACTATTTACAGTTTATAGTTCTATTAAGTTTTTTTATATAGCCGATTAAAAAATTATAGAAACCGATTTCAAAATAAAAAACCGTTTCATTTGGAATTGTCATTTTCAGAAGAACTAGGTTGCATTGTTTGATACTGAACCCAGTCTTACCTTAACTTCACATCTAGTGAGCGTCTTTCCATTTGGATATGTATATACTTTTGTGGCAATGAGTTTTACAAGCAAGAGTTTGTCAAGTGATTCCTCCTGCGTCAGCTCCTGTACACGAACAAGCGTCTTGTCGCTGCCGATCAGAGAGTCAAGATCTTTTCCATGCAGGAGAGTCACGCATGTTATCATCTTATCCGTTTCAACCATTTTGTTTCATTTTAACTGAAACCTTGATACATGAACTCAATTTCTAAAAAGCATTAAATATTTATTAAATAACGATACATTGTAAACATGCACATTACACATCATAATTATCTTGAGCTGTCCTGCTTGTTTTCTAATATTTCCATCAGTTTCTGTTGAACCGTGAAGAGAAGGACACTAGTAGCTGACACTACATTCAGGCAATTTAGTTTATTCCGGAGAGGAATATATAATCTACAAGAAAATGGTTTTCTACAGATCCAAGGTGACCAAAATAAAATTTGATGACGGCCTCACACACTTGTTGAATATAATAATCTGAAGACGCAATTGAAGCCAATAAAGACGTCAATATAGTCTCATACCTAATATTATTTTAGCAGAAGTTGCGCCTTAAAGCTCGCATTTAGAAACATTATTCGCTAAATATGTAGAAAATCATAATCGCCTGGATCCGTTGAATTTATGGCAGAACATGTACGCAGCATCACTTACTCCCTAATAAACACATAATTTGAAATATTAGGGACTATAAGCGTAATTCCAAGTGATTTTATCTGATTGACAACGGTATCCTTTGAACATTCGAATGATCAAGGATGACAGGCTTTTCCGTATTTATCTATATAAACACTCTTAGATTGCAAGCCGTTTCATATTTTAAAAAGTATTAATATTTACTTTCTGTGAGTGGCAGAATATAATCCTTTTAAGACTCTGGCTTTTCAGTCCCCTTGCATATTAGAAAATCAGGAAAAGTTCATTTTTATTAAAATCTGATATTATTAGTTTATATCATAATATTCACAAAGATCCCATCAGCACAACGAAATCTGAGCCATGTTAATATTTATTTACTGTCAGTCAGATTTAGAATACAAATAATTATTTACCTCCGTCTCTCCACCGACGATAACGACGACCTCTCGGCAGCCAGGGTTGAGGTTAAACTCCGTATACTGGTAAGTATCCAGCTCTATCCTCTTGTACTCACTGGTCAGCTTAGGATCAAGATAGCTCGATACTGGACTCCCATTCTCTAATACACGTCAACTAATAATTAGTCCATCTTCAATCATTAATCAAACGTAATTTTTTTACTTTCATGTTGTTTTATTACATCAAATATTAACTTATTGAAGCATAATACAGGGTTACCAAAACTTTTTTGAAAAACTCCGTACAAAAATCCGTACATTTTCAAAACAAATCCGTACAATCCGTACAAACAGTACATTTATGAAAAATAAAACCATTTTTGAAAAAACACACATCAAAATTCAATGGTTCTTCTTCAATTTTTCAATGTCCTTTGTGTTCATGTGTGAGGGTTAAACTTATTTAGCAGGAGCAGTCAGTATATTACTTTTAAATCAATCTGTAAAAAATTACCTTCATACATATAAATATATACATGTAAATTAGGATGAGAATGAGAGGAGAAACAATTGAATTAGGATGATAATGAGAGGAGAAACAAGTAAATTAGGATGAGAATAAGAGGAGAAACAAGTAAATTAGGATGAGAATGAGAGGAGAAACAGGATAAATAATTATGGCATTTTGTTTTATACTTCTCTCATTATTTAGCAAAAATCAATATTCTCGAAAAATTATGAATGAATTTTGATTGTCAATTGAATCAACAATAAAAAAATAAGTTAAATTAACTACATTTTGACGAGATTTTTTTTTTAAGTTTTCATGCAAATTTGCTGAAATGAGTCAAAAAAAAAGATGTATTTCCAGGCTAAAAAACCCGTACAATTTGAAAAAAATACTTACAATCCGTACAACTTCAGGGTGATCAAAAAAACGTAAAATCCGTACAGTTTGACCACCCTGATAATATCAAAATAATTACTCATACTATTAATGAAACACCAATCTCAATTCTTCCATCAATGTTAATTAATGCGTTGTAGGACGAATAAAGATACAATAATATTATTTCTTGCAAATCTACAAATACATGGTAAGAACTGTACATTATATCGAAAGCTGGAAAACAATTTAAGAGAAAAAAATGGGTTCATATTCTTTACCTGAACTAGATACATGAAACCCTCCCTCCTCTATCCCCCTGGTTTCCAGTTCTTCCAGATATTTTATCCTTTCTTCTCTGTCAAAACTAGAAACAGAAAAAAAGTTTTGAATTTTTTTTACTTTTCTGGACTGAAAATCTGAATTTTATATTTGATTTCATTTCCTCTTTTTCTCTCACCCTTTTTAATTGTTTTACGATTAATGAAAAGGACCAAAGGACCGGAGAACCGATGAATTGGATTCCTATTCCAAAGTGAAGAAGACGTTAAGACGATGCTAGGTAATTCCCAAATGTGCAATTTCCTAAGCGGCAACTCAATGCGGCGCTTCAAAAGGCCTATCAAAACCTTTGGGAAGTTGCCGCTTCAGAAATAGCACATTTGGGAAGTTGCCACTTGGGAAGTCGCCTTTGGGAAAATATTTAACACTGTTAAGACGAGTAAATAAAGAATAAAGATGGCTGACCTTGAAGGAGGAGTAGAAACGTTATCCGCAATAACAACATGAGGATAAGATGGAACCTGGTCATGTATATTCTCCCAACCCACCCTCTCAACTATTGACACCTGAACAGTTGGTTTAGAATCTTCATGACAGAAACAAATCTCAAAGAACTGAAGAAAGTCAACCCAGACCAATTTTTTTTCTTTAAATATTATGTTGTTAACATCTATTTTACAATAAATTATAATGCAATTATTAAATTGAACAATAACTTTTAGATCTACTAACCAGAAAATGAAAACCATTATATTTACTAACCGGAAAATACAAACCATTATATCTACTAACCAGAAAATGAAAACTGTTAGATCTACTAACCGGAGAATGAAAACTATTAGATGTACTAACCGGAGAATGAAAACTATTAGATCTACTAACCATAAAATGAAAACTATTAGATCTACTAACCGGAGAATGAAAACTATTAGATCTACTAACCATAAAATGAAAACTATTAGATCTACTAACCGGAGAATGAAAACTGTTATATCTACTAATCAGAAAATGAAAACTATTAGATTTACTAACCAGAAAATGAAAACTATTAGATCTAATAGCCAGAAAATGAAAACTATTAGATCAACTAACTAGAAAATGAAAATTATTAGTTCTCTAACCAGAAAATGAAAATTATTAGTTCTACTAACCAGAAAATGAAAACTATTAGATCTACTATCCAGAAAATGAAAACTTTTAGATCTACTAACCAGAAAATGAAAACTATTAAATCTAACAGCCAAAAAATGAAAACTATTCGATCAACTAACCAGAAGATGAAAACTATTAGATCGACTAACCAGAAAATGAAAACTATTAGATCAACTAACCAGAAAATGAAAACTATTAGATCGACTAACCAGAAAATGAAAACTATTAGATCGACTAACCAGAAAATTAAAACTATTAGATCTACTAACCAGAAAATGAAAAATATTAGATCGACTAACCAGAAAATTAAAACTATTAGATCGACTAACCAGAAAATGAAAACTATTAGATCAACTAACCAGAAAATTAAAAATAATATATCGACTAACCAGAAAATTAGAACTTTTAGATCGACTAACCAGAAAATGAAAACTATTAGATCAAATTAGAACTTTTAGATCGACTAACCAGAAAATGAAAACTATTAGATCGACTAACCAGAAAATGAAAACTATTAGATCGACTAACCAGAAAATGAAAACTATTGGATCGACTAACCAGAAAATAAAAACTATTAGATCAACTAACCAGAAAATGAAAACTACTAGATCGACTAACCAGAAAATTAAAACTATTAGATCAACTAACCAGAAAATGAGCTCCCGCCGCTGCCCGAAGAACTTTATTTGACCAAGGATCAACACAACCTCGAGTAAGTAGAACCCGTTCTACTCCAGCTCCTGCAGCAACTCTAAGGATTGCTCCAAGGTTATCCGGACTCCGCACGTTATCGCAGACGAGTGTAATCGGCAGGGCATGGAAGGGAGTTATGCTTGAAACGAGCTGTTGCTTGTCGAAGGCAGCCATGAGTCCAGGTGGAGTTTTCAGATCAGACCATAGTTTAATATTGTCGTAAGGAATATGAAAACATACACAATCTGAACCTGAAAAATGTTTTTCAAAACTTTAACCATCTTGGGTTACCAAAAATTTCGTTTGAAGAAATTATTGAAATTGGTCAAATGATCCGTTCTTTTTCAAGTTCTATTCTGTTGACTATCTCGGTAAAAGATAATCTAAATGATCGATTGAAATAACGCTTTTGATCACGAATGATGATAGTGAACTTTTTTCTTATTAGTCCAATTTAACATATTGAATGTTAAAAAGACTAAAAACCGGCTTTTAATCAATTAATTTTAGTTCAATTTACCCCTAGTCCAATCAATATTGCATCTATATGAATTTAAGAAAACTACTTCATAAGTGATTAAGTTGGGCTAAAATTGAGTCAATACGAGCTCCTGAGAATTATTTGACAATAACAAGAATACAAAACCTGACCTAAACTACTGATTTCAATATCTCGAAGCAGTTTTACTCTACTGAAGAGTAGCAAAGAGGGCTGAAGACCAGATAATAGGGCATCATTTATCAACCTTGTTGTCAAGATTATCAAGTATTTATTTAAAATTTGGAAAAAGCACTGCATAATTTGTAACATGAAAAATAAAATAGTTAAAAAAAATACTGGACAGAACTCTTTTAGAAATTATTGATAAGTCCCTGTATCCTTCTAATACGACAACACTGCGATCTCGTTGATTTTTCGTAAGTAACCGTCCAAGCTCTTTCACCTGAATATTAAGTTTGTATCTTTAGAGCATAGAACTCGATATTGTGCATATCTTCAGACATGATGCTAAATTAAAGAATGTTCATAAAAAATTTAAGAACGGTTTTTCCTGCCTTTTTATTTCCTTTATCCCAGGCGTGAATTTTAGTATAATGTGGAATATGAAATCCACTTTTCATCATCTCATCATCCTCATCCTCCTACAATATATTCTCTACAATTTAAAATTCGGTGGGGGTGATCGAAATTTCAAGGCGTCAAAATATTACTGAAGTGGAATTAAAAGCAATGATAAAAATGTCAACTAATTCATAACGTCTAGATAAATAGAAGGACAAGTATATTTACTGTAGGGGACGATATTTTTTAAGTGGTACTGTGGTCGGCGTCAAAAATGAACTAAGAACGCGGCGACACAGAAACTAATACTAATAGCGTATCTGACCTAACCTCATTTTCAATATCTTTCAGAGAACTTCCAGAACTCTTCATTTCTTCTTCGACAACGGTGGTATGTTTTATATCTTTGTTTGAAAACTGAGAATGTTTTTTATTTTTTACGTCACGATTTGTTTGCTTGGGGTCAAATTTTTCTGGTTTCGGTATCTGACCAGATGGACTTGTATACATGGGTTTTATTAGTTTTTCATTTTTTTGAATTGTTTGGTCGAGCTTGGTGAGCCTAGATTCAACTCTGGTTCCTTCATCACCCTCGAATACAGCCTATCCGAACCAAAACTCAATATTAAGAGTAACTAAACTATCATTTACATCTTTTAATGAACCATTCAGATAGATACCATATGTAGAATTTTCATTGTCGATTATTGATTTTCAAACAAATCTTAATTGTTGGGCGTAATTTCACTTCTAATGCATAAAAAGACAAAGTTGTAAAAAGTTGAAGAGTTCTATAAACTGATTACATGAAAACAAAAGCTATACTTCTGTGAAGAACCGATAATACAATTAAAAATGCAAATTTCTTTTAATAGAATCATTTTAAGTACATTTTGACAATTTATTCAAAAAATATTAAGTTCTCATATATTTTATAAAATTTTTAGTCAATATCACATCAAATCTTGTAACTAAAGTAATGGGTTTGAAGTAACCCGTTCAGAACGTATGTTGTGTTTTGTATAGAACTCGTAGCAATATTCTATTAGGCAAGGGTAGGAGATTTGGCCTTTCTGGAACTTATCTGGGATTTAGAGTCTGAAGAATTCTTGCTTGAAGGAGTTTCAGATTTTCTAGATTTATTTCCCGTATTTTTGTCACCATTTTCTTTACCGTTCTTTGTATTTTTTGTGTCGGAAGACTCAGTTTTAGCCGTTTCGGTTTGAGACGACTTGCCGTACTTCTTTTTAAAGTATGCGACCTTTTGATTAAATTCAGTAGGGATCACCTCATCTCCTTCCATCCACTTGGCTGGGGTGATTTCTCCAGTCATATCAGAATGTCGAAAGGCAATGGAAAGACGAAGAATCTCAACAACAGACCTTCCTATGTCACTGCGATGAATCATCATGTACCTTATTGCTCCATTCCAGTCTATGATAAATGTAGACCTTGCAGGCATTCCACTTGGCTGTGCTACTCCCATCATATGGGCAAGTTTAAGATCTTTGTCCGACAAGATTGGGAATCCTGCAGCTTTCCCAAATCCTCCCTTAGTCGAATCCTTCCTGGTCCAGTGCTTGATCACGTAAGGACTATCATGAGTTACTCCGATAACTTTAATGTTTCTCATTTTAAACTCTTCTAATGCCTTATTAAAGGCAAGGACTTCTGAAGAATCGACCTTGAAATCCATCGGGAAAAAGAAGAGAACAAAATAGGTATTTTTCAACTCTTCAGCCAAAACAAATTGCCGGATAGTTTCTCCATCTGAATCCAGACCAAACAGAACAGATTTCTTCGTAAAATCAAACTGATCTTGTGGCATCACGGTATTATCTTCCCAGAAAATTAGCTGTGCCATGTTGATGAAAAACTAACTGATAACGATAAATTGCGAATTTTCTAAACAAATTCGAGGATTTCGAAGTTTTCAGGATATTTCATTAAATGTTTGATTTTCAAATATTTCAATATGTATTTTAAAAATCCTTTGAAAGTGTCTTAGATCTGTAATTTTAAATAATGTCTTGGTTGCTGTATTGAAAAATTAAGATCAGTATTAACATACAAGTCGATTTAGTAGTAAACCCACACAATCGGAAATAATCTATTTTCAAACTTAAAAACAATGTTGTCGAATTCATACTTGGTCAGAATAAACTGTTCAGCGTACCGTTGTGAATCGGGCATTGCCATATATGCATAAAGGGTCGCTTGATATGTTATTTTGAATTCACGAAATTCGAGGAAACAATGTAAAGCTTGCATAATGCACATACCTCATTCAAAAACAAGTTAAAATGCCTTTCCCTGAATGAAACAAATTTTTTAAAAAAATTTAAACTTTATTGAGGGTTCCCTTGTACGGTAAAGAGAAGCCTCGCCTTCCCATCAATCTAGTTTGGGAATATTGTGAATCCATAGTTCGCATTCCCATCCGTAGAACTCGCACCATCTGCCATTTTGTTCCCATTTTCTATAGATCTGGAAGGAAGTCAATGCTCGAGCAAGAAGTGATTACAAAAAATACAATAGAAAACAATATTTTAATGGATTAAAATTTGTTATAAAACAGCAAAATTATCTATAATAAATACAGCTTTTCATAGAATAATCTTAAATAACCAAACATTTCTTGACGTTACAGTGGTTGAAAGTTGAGTATTTTGGTAACTGATTCATGGATTATACAGGCGGAGAGAAATTAGTAAAGGCACATTTATGAAAAGTTGAAAACACATAAAATATATCACAACGATCTCAGCATTATGTTGCCGCTAGACCAGGTCCAGGAGGCGGGAGTACGGCGGGTGGTTCCGGGGCAAGTCGGAGAAATGCTTGAAATAAGTTCGGAAGGCCAAGAGAGTTAAACACAAGCAATTTTATTAACTTAGTATTAACTTATTTTATCATAAGGATTGTTCACGATTGGAAATTTAACATATATATTCCAGTATATTGCCGAAGAGGGAGGGGGGGTCTAGTACTCCTCCTCAGGGGGTGGGGGAACATCATCTTCGTCCGGAACTGCGAACCCTTCTTCGGTCTGGTAGAGAATATCTAACACAACCTGAAAGTAAAATTAAGATAAGTTTGAAGCAGTACTTAGGATCCATTTCATTTTTATTTCGTTTTCATTTCATTTAAAAATTATTTTTCATAATTTCCGCTTATTTTTAAGCTAAAACTTGATTAATCATTTAGAAATAAGGACATTTTTGATAAGCTCTCTTTATCAATAGTTTAGATTTGAATATCTAGACCATTTCTATAGGGCGGGGGAATAGAAAAATGGACCAAGAAAGGTAGGTTTATACCATCGGGTAGCAAAGATATTAGAATTTCAGCAGTCCTACCTTCCTGACAGCCTCTCCTTCTACGGAATCGTTTTCCTGGCAGAGAACTTCAACATCTCGAAGTTTTCCGAAATAGAAATCTCGTTCCTTCTCTAGACCCTCCACAGTCAGCTTCAGTTCAAGCAACTAGGAAAATAATTCATAATTATTTGATCCATAATATACTTCATAATTTCATAATTTCCAAGGAATTAGAAGAAATTTATGAAAAAATTTTAACAGAGGCATAGAAATAAGATTCACCTACCCCCTTTAAAAAATAACTGCAATGGACTTTATTTATACAAGCATCAAACAGGGTTCACCACTCACAGCAATAAAAATTAGCAAGCAAATTCGCAGTTTCTTTTTTTATGAGGCGATTTCAAACATTATTAATTTGAGTTTTTTATATT
This sequence comes from Eurytemora carolleeae, assembly GCF_000591075.1. Classification (NCBI taxonomy): domain Eukaryota; kingdom Metazoa; phylum Arthropoda; class Copepoda; order Calanoida; family Temoridae; genus Eurytemora; species Eurytemora carolleeae. The sequence goes on along the minus strand of NW_019396239.1, from coordinate 54,574 downwards.
CGGACCGACCATTCATCTTTAGCATGGGACGTAGCGGTGCGGATGGGGGATATACAAAACTCCTTTTACTTTTTCTTATTGAGGGTAAGACAATTGCTGGACCGAGCTCTGCGGCTAGGACAGGCTAGGGGGCCGAGCGGCGCGGCTAGAACAGGCTAGGGGGCCGGCGCTGCGGCCACGTGAGAGTTTTGTCTATCCCCCCCCCCACCCTCTGCACCGCTACGTCCTGAGGCTTTATCTTTAGGGTCATCGGTTCTCACAACAAATTTAGGCCCAATCGGTTCAGCCGTTTTGACGTTCATTGGATACTAACAAACAACCCAAGAAACAGACTTTGTCAAATACCTGTGCGTTGAGATCTTCAATCTGTAGCTGTGCATCAGCACTCATCCCTCCTCCTCCTCCTCCATTCTGAGATCTCATTCCTCCTCCTGCAGGACGCGGGGCAGGTCTAATACAGATTAGTTAAAATTGTTCATGTTGATCCTAATCACAATAATGTTGACCGAAGATGCTATTTCGATGCTACTGAAACTGACTTGAGGAAACCGACGTAAAGGTTATCCGAACTAATTTTCGAGGTGGTTTTAAGAAAATAGCAAAATAGTTTTTAATCGACCCCCCCTTCTTAACTACGTCTTATCACCATCTAACTCCACCTACCCAGTCTCTGTCTAACCTAACCTCTTTAAAGGTTAACATAAGTTTCCTCTAGGTCGGATGAGCGGGTACCGTGACTGACATATTTACCAGAAATATACTTCAGTCTGTGTTGACCCTTATCAGTTGATATTACCATCAATTTAAAAAAAAGGAAAAAAAGTTAACAGTAAAAAAAGTAAAAAAAATATAAAAAGAAGAATATATTTTACAGATTTATCTGCAAGCAAGAAAAATGTAAATAAAGGGAAAAAAATAAGTTGCCAAATTTTCAAATTTCTTGCCCAAAGGATAGAAATTCACCCACCTTGAATTAACTGCCGGCCTTGGTGCAAGGTTTCTTTTAGGCATTCCACTTGAAGGAGACGGTCTAGATCCTCCCATTGGCTAAACAGAAAAGAGTTTTACTTATCTTAACCTCATATGATATAGGTTCATCATTTTTACAAAATAAAAACTTAACTTTTTCTTTGTGTTACTTATTTTATTTTAACTATACGCGAATCCTAAATTCTTTTTTAGTATCAAAAAAAAAGAACACTAATGTGACAATACAATCAATATAACCAGAACCAGAAAAAAAATATAACCAGAACCAGAAAAAAAAATATTAAAGAAGAAGTAAAAAAATTCTCGCCTTTCCCTGTAAAAATGATGACTATGTTTTAAAATTACAGGAGAGAGGATGCACTATATTCAACTGTTAAAAAATATTTACTTGTTTGAGCAGTCTTGTATGTAAATGTAGCATTGATATACAATAAACAGATGTCTTAGTTTCAATGCTATTTTTTGAAAGAAGAAAATGTCAACAGTTTTTTAAAATCTGTTCATTATTAACAATGCTTCACCTTGATAAAATATGGATGAACCATGGATCAACTTATGGACAAACCATGTTATTAGGTTAAGTATCAACTTTTGACAGGAGAATATATTCTTTTTTAAAAAATAACCTCCTACCCCGCATATAAAATTATTTGCCGACATCCAAAATACCCCCCCCCCCCTTCCCAAAAATATATAAACCCCAGACTCGTGGATTGACTCATGGATCAACTCATGGATCGACTCATGAATCAACTCATGAATTAACCCATGACTCAACTCATGACTCAACTCATGACTCAACTCATGACTCAATTCATGGATCGACCCATGGATCGACTCATGGATCGACTCATGGATCGACTCATGGATCGACTCATGGATCAACTCATGGATCACCTCATGGATGAACTCATGAATCAACTCATGAATCAACTCATAAATTAACCCATGACCCAACTCATGACTCAACTCATGGCATGGTAAATCACGTATTGACGACTGAAATGATTATCAAAAGATAATAAAATGCAGAAATAAAGAATACAGGAGTGAAAAAAATGGGATCCAGTACCTAAAATTACATAAAAATAATTGTAAGTAGAACAGGATGCAATGGTTACTTCAAGGACTATTTTACTTCACTTGAAATCACCAATTTAAATCCTTGACAAGTTAAACATAAAAAAACAAAGTTAGTAATATAAAGTGTTGGTTAAATAAAGCAATTGACTTCAACAGGCGTATACAGGCTTTTACAGGCACACGTAGTTAATGTGCACCTTATCTTGAACTGGTTTAGGCAGATACATTCCAGTAGCTGGCACCTTATTCGCCGACTAAAAATCAAGAAACAAAAATAAAACGAAAGTGGTACTTCTACAGAGCTACCCAATATCCACCCAACCATATTTCTGATGATTTTTAAGAGATTTAGTTTTAAAACTTGAATTCTTTTACGAATAAATTGTTAAATTTTAAGAAAAATATCGTTTGAGAACAATTTCGATTTGTAGCACATTTTTATATAAAATTATTTTTACAATTATGAGACATATTAATGTGGCGTGTGTTTGAAGAACAAACAAATAAAAGAGATATGAATAAATATTTGACTGTTGACTAGTGCTTAGGATCCATTTAATTTTGATGCGGATCCGGATCCAAATCCTGGATCCAAAATGTCGTGGATCAAACCGGATCCTAAGCACTGGAGTGAATATTACTTTAAGTGTTCCTACCCTCTGTGCAGGTTTCGAGGTAGATCCTACATCCTCTCCTCCACGCATTTCCAACGCGTCGTACTCCTGGCCCCCGTAGTTTGCGTCAAAGAACTTCTTGAACCACTGCAGGAACTCAAAGTTGTCCTGGAACTTTGCCTTAATGAGCCGATCCACGGGAACGATCTTATCCACGTTCATCTTCTTGAAAGAGGCCTGGAGCACTTTGAAGTTACTGATGAACTCGTGTTCTAACTTAGTGTTAAACTTAACCTAAACATAATAAATATGTAATTAACAGTTCAGAATGTCCTTTACAGATCTTGATTCAGTACTACAATCAATTTCAGGGGCATAGATATCCCTCTCTCCCCGCCCACAGAACATTTTGGGTATAAAAATGGAAAATTGGATGGACATAAACGGACATATTTTATTCCTTTATGATACTCATATTAACCAAAAATTCACCAATTTCCCCCTAAAATCTTTTATTTTCCCTACTTCAGCGAAAATAAAGATTGAAATTCATAATATACCAGGGGAAATTCATAATATACCAGGGGAAATTCATAATATACCAGGGGAAATTGTGAGGAGCGGAAGGGAAATGGTTTTTCAAGAAAATATAAACCCCTGTAAAACAATAAATGCTTAAACAATTGGTTTTACCTTTTTAAGATGTAGACAGCCCGGAAAAAGCATATCCATGAACTGACAGTATGCTGCTCCAGAACACATCTCTTCTATCTTACCATACCTAGTAAATCAAACTTAAAGGAACTACAAGCATAATTTGAAGTGATTCTTCATTCAAAAACAAGCATGTCCGACTCTCAATGAAATCATCATAAAAAAGATGGATATTTTATGCAATCATGCTCGGGCTAGTTTACTTTTCTTCCTCTTTGGAACAATAGAAGTTACGAGGTAGCAAAGTTGCGACAGTCATTTCGATTAAATTCCATCTTATTCTTATGTATTAATAATTATAGACACCTAAAGGTACAAGGTCCAAATGCTCATTTATCTATGATACAATAAAAATCTTCCCATTGAAGGAAGGAAGGGAAACTGCAGGCAGTAAAATTTATAAGTTTTTTACCTAGTCTGAAGGCAATCATTGACCCACGCGAGCATGTCGTGCCTAGACAAGTTCTCCGTTGTTCCACTGGTAGCGTACACATTTACCGCCATTTTATCTATCACAGCCGGTGGTTAGGTACATAGATGATTTAAAATATTTAGTATGAAAATTGAATAATTATATTGAATGGGTTCTGGATCAGAAGAACAGATAACTTGTGTCAAACTCTTAAATTTTCAAATACATATCTCTTTGCAACCTGATTGTGTGAACCTATAAAATTTCAAACTATTTGGTCGAGTTAAAGATGTTAGAAGTTTACATCAGGTTGCAAAGAAAAAAGGATCAAAGTAAAGAAAAGTCTTCAGTTCCTCTAAATAAAGAATACTCAGATCCCAAGGTACTAAACATACTTATTTTAACAGAACATCAAGCTTCTCACTTTGCTGGGTTCGGTTAAAAATTAATAATAATCATAAAGTTTTGTACAATATGTACAGTATAGACACTGAAGCAGCTACACATCATCAGTTGATCGCAATTTAATTTCTTTTCTATTGTTTCTTTTAACGCGTTGAATGGAAAACCACTCGTGGTTAGAAAGCACGGATCACGTCTTGAAACTAATGTTAAAAAATATAAGATTACGATTTGACACTAGTGTTCATTAACATCATGCGCGTTAAAACTTAAAACACATCACATTTTAAAACTGGTAACAGATCATGATTTGAAACTTTTAAAAACAGATCATGATTTGAAACTTTTATCAACAGATCATGACTTGAAGCTGTTAACAACAGATCGATCATCAGTTAAAACTGTTCACTACAGATCATGAGTTGAAACTTAAACACAGATCAAAGTTTGAAACTGTCAACAACATATCATGAGTTGCAACTGTTAAAAGCAGATGATGAGTTAAAACTTAGACCGACAGGTTCTACATCTCTTGATGTAGTATCGTTGAGAGGACGGATTCTAGATGAAACGAATGATGCTTGATCTTCCATCACAGTATGGTTGGATCCTTCAGTTTTCCCTCGTCGGTTCGATATTTCTTTAATCATTGCTTTACCAGCCTAGTGTATTCATTCACATTCCTTCAACGTTTTCAAATATGGATTGTAAAAGATGAAAATTCATATTTTTTTATATCCAATAAACATCAAAACGGCTGAACCTATAAAGTCCAAATATTTTAGATAAAGCAGGCTCAGTCGACTTTTGATTTTAAAAGACTTGGAAAATTCCTTAGTAAAAAAAGAAAATCTGTGATTTTTTGTTTTGTTTTGTATGAAGTAAAAATGGTGGCATGAAAAGCAACTTTTAGAATTATTGCCTTAAATTCATTTGAATATATTCTAAGTAATTTAAAACTATATTTAAGAATGCGAATAAAAATCTGCCAAAAAATGAATGCGAACAATTCCTCAACAACGTCAGCGAGCTGAGTGCACTTTATCGCGAACTCATAGGCCTCGTCGAGCAGATCCCGCTTGAGATAGTATCCGGCCAAGAACTTGAAGGCACCACCCTGTTCATCACGTTCAGGTGTACCCTGGCGTTCTGTCTCCTGGATATACTGAAACAAAAACAAGAGTTATATTAATCTTTACACTTGTTTAAACAATTTAATTTCATCATGAAGAGGACGAAACTTTTGTATCTTAATCCAGTAACTTTCCTGCATCTATGGTGCTAAACCCGTCAATTTTTCACTGTACATTACTGCATTACTTTGCAGATTTGGCATTATTTTAACTAAAACGAGAAAATATTATTCCTCGTTAGTTGTAGGATTTAGATGCTTATTAACTGAATAACAGCGTCTAACCATATAATTTTCATGTACATTGCACAATGCACATGTAAATTAAAAATGTAAATATAAAATTTTTAAATGTAAGAAATTAGTCAAAATAGAAGCTAACCTGTGAATAAGCCGCAGCAGCCTGTTCTACGTCATTAATATGTTCGTAAAGTTTAGCAAGTTTGAGAAGGGCTATCCCTCCCTCGATATCTCCGACACAGTGGGCCTTCCAGAAACATTTCATGGCATCCTAGTTAAAACAGATTATACAGTTTAGCAAGCTAGAGCAGTGCTATCCCTCCCTCGATATCCCCGACACAGTGGGCCTTCCAGAAACATTTCATGGCATCCTAGTTAAAACAGATTATACAGTTTAGCAAAACTAGATCAGTGCTATCCCTCCCTCGATATCTCCGACAGTGGGCCTTCCAGAAACATTTCATGGCATCCTAGTCAAAACAGATTATACAGTTTAACAAGCTAGAGCAATGCTATCCCTCCCTCGATATACCCGACACCGTGGGCCTTCCAGAAACATTTTATATCAAGTAATCCAGAGCAGTGCTATCCCTCCCTCGATATTCCCGACACAGAAACAACATAGCATTATATATGTATTAACATGAAGCAAGCAAGATGTGACGGTAAATTACACGTACCCTGTTTATCGGCTTATTTATTTAGGTTATTACACAGAAAGCTATATTTTAATCGGTTGAATGACCCGTCTGCATTATTTTTCAGCTCATCTGGCCTTTTCATCACCCGACAATACATTTGGACCCCCTGATATCTTACTAATATATAATCTATCCCCCCGGAGCTTTCTTACCGGTATTTTATCTAATCTCTCGTATGATTCTCCAAGCGCTACCAGCATTCTACTATCAGAAGGTCTCAGCTCTTGGGCCTGAAAATAAAAATTTTAGTTATTCCCTGTAAAAAGTCTTATTAATATATTTGTTTAAAATGTCTTGTTAATAATATATGTTAAGACAGAACCCCGACAATACCATCGTCATTGTAAATGAGGGTCAATTAAAATTAAGTTTCCAGTACCTTTAAAACTATAGAATAATTTGAATAATGATAATAATAATAATCCCGAAAAAGTTGTGTACCAAACAAACAAAAGAGGTATTTCATATTTAAAAATTCTCTCTCACCTGTTTGTAGTAGTAAAGACAATAGTAAGGCATCTTTAACAATTCATATGTCTGTCCTAGTCCATACCAAGCCCTGAAATAAATTCAATAACATTTTTTCAATTGTTTTTTAGCACGTTCCTCAAATATAGACCAAAAACGTTTTAATTTCACAGGCAAACACAGAGAGATTCAACAATGAAATATGTCGCATAACACGCGTGAAAATCTGAATTCAAAATAATATTATAATCTAGTGTTTAGTTAATTTAAAAATGAACAATGAAAATGTGTTAAACTGATGTATATTTGTGTATTTGAATATTGCGTGCAGTAGTATACTAAAGGAACAAGCAGACTAGACTGATAAATAAAAGAACATTTGTACATTTGTGTAGGGTGGGTTGTGTGTAGGGTAGATTGTGTGAAGGGTGGGTTGCGTGTATAGTGGATTATGTGAAGGGTGGATTGTGTGTAGGGTGGGTTGTGTGTATAGTGGATTATGTGAAGGGTGGGTTGTGTGAAAAGTGGGTTGTGTGTAGGGGGATTGTGTGAAGGGTGGATTGTGTGTAGGGTTGGTTGTGTGTATAGTGGATTATGTGAAGGGTGGATTGTGTGAA
>NW_019396239.1:0-46951 GCF_000591075.1 Eurytemora carolleeae | reverse complement strand
GGGGTGTTACACAATACAATGTGAATCGATTTAAATTTACTTAATTTCTTAGATTTTGAATTGAGTGGAGACTAGCAAGAATGAGCGTACTATGCAAGAACGGATAGTGTGTTGTCCTAGGCTGGTACTTGAATATCTTTACAACAGATTCGAGTCAAGATAGGAAAGTCTCCCTTTCCTGAGAGGAGAGGAAGAAATGCACGAAATCAACAAAAGAGTCGATGATAAAAAGACTCAATTATGTGTCTTGTGGTTGCTTATACCCAGTCTTTGATATTGGAGTTTTAACTCTCTTTAGTTAGGCCACTAAACTGAACTGAACCCAGTTCATTCATACCATAATAAAATAGGCGTCAAACCTTTCATTCCTCCTCAGTGGACGCAATATACGCAATGTGCACACCGCAGTGCGTCATCTCTATAATTCTACAAATACCCTTCCGTTGTAGTTTCAAGTTTGGTTTAAAAATAGACAAGGATATATCTTAGGACTGTTTTTCCATCTTGTGTAGAGGTATAAGTGTTCTTTTACTGTATTTTACATTGTTAAATTTGTAGGAATTGCAATGCAGTTTATTTAGAAACGCCCTGGTATGTGTGGGCGGGGAAGTGATGTGTTATCATGAGGCTATCTAGTCAAACTACAGTATACAGTAGTATCCTAGACAGATAGTGAATACAGTAGTACCCTAGACAGATAGTGAATACAGTAGTATCCTAGACAGATAGTGAATACAATAGTATCCTAGACAGATAGTGAATACAGAAAATCCTAGACAGATAGTGTATACAGTAGTATCCTACACAGATAGTGAATACAGTAGTATCCTAGACAGATAGTGAATACAGTAGTATCTTAGACAGATAGTGTATACATTAGTATCATAGAAAGAAAGTGAATACAGTATCTAGACAAACTAGACAAACTACAGTATCCAGTAGTATCCTGGACAGATAGTGAATAAAGTATCTAGACAAACTACAGTATACAGATTAGACAGATAGTGAATATAGTATCTAGTAGTAACCTAGACAGATAGTGAATAAAATATGTAGACAAACTACAGTATACAGTAGTATTCCAGACAGATAGTGAATATAGTATTTAGACAAACTACAGTATACAGTAGTATCCTAGACAGATAGTGAATATAGTATCTAGACAAACTACAGTATACAGTAGTATCCTAGACAGATAGTGAATACAGTATCTAGACAAACTACAGTATACAGTATAAGTGTCCTAGAAAGTTAGTGACTTTAGTGTCTGAACATCTAGGAATACTCTTGAAGGATTATTCTCGTAGTTTAAAATCACCATCGCCGATAGACAAGGATCCCCAAAATTAAATCGGCCATTTCTTGTCATTTCTCAGATACAGGTTTTAAATCGCGTCAACTACAATTAAATTAATTATATCGTATGAACCTTGGCACCTGGCAGTCCTTTTAGATTAATTCAAATTGCTTAAACTCAACATTGATTGAACTTGCAGATCTTGTTTTCAGTACTTCTTATATATATATATAGATGTAAGATTGGCAATGATTATTTTACTTGCAACAATGATATTCATCTTTATCTTAGCACTGATCTTTAAACTCAACATTGATTGAACTTGCAGATCTTGTTTTCAGTTCTATATATATATATAGATGCAAGATTGGCAATGATTATTTTACTTGCAACACTGATATTCATCTTTATCTTAGCACTGATCTTTAAAGGTCTGAAGACGTAATTTCAAATCCCTCTCCATCTATAGTGTAACATTCAAATCCTGAATAAAAAATATACGAGATTCATAATCTTCTCTCTAACAGTTGGCCATTTTCAATTGTAGAATTGAACCCTTTTCTTTTCACTGAAAAATAGACGACAACTTGCACAATGTTAATCAGTAAAGGTTTTCAGGCCATGGGCATACGCATCTTAACGTATAAAGGTCATTGGAAATTAAGACAATCCCTTAGAAAAAAGGTTTAATTGATGTAAACGTAAATAAAACAATGTACACGTGTTCCGTATTTGCAGAAACTACCAGCCATCTTTCCATGTAAATTTCTAGTCCATAGTCTCGATTATTAAATTAAAACTATCCCACCTGTATATAACTCACTGTATATTTAGTAGACTAGATCTAATGTTGGATAAAACAAAAACAAAAACAAGGATTTAACGTGACCATGTTCTACAAATTGTATAAATGTATATAATTAAAAAGTTACAATATCACGAAAACATTGAACCCTTGAAGTCCCGCCAGAAAACACGCTAGTCCCATATATATTCCAACGTTGATAAACACAACAAGATATGATTCCATGAAGTCCTTTAATAATTCCTCCTGTTGACCTCCAAACCTTCATGCAATCCCTTCTGTTAACCTTTAATCTTCTCATCCAACCTGTTATCCCTTCTGATGGCCTCTAACCCTACCTGTAATCCCTCCCTCTTATCTTCTAATCCAACGTCTAATCTTCTAATTCTACCTGTAATCACTTCTGTTAACATTTAGTCTTCTAATTCTACATGTAATCCCTCCAGTTGACCTCTAATTCTACATGTAATCCCTCCTGCTGACCTCTAATCCTACCTGTAATACCCCCTGTTGACCTCTAATCCTACTTGTAATCCCTCCAGATAACCTCTAATCCTACCTGTAATTCCTCCTATAAAACTATTATTCTACCTGTAATCCCTCCTGTTGACCTCTATTCCTACCTGTAATGCTTCTTATTAACCTATTATCCTATCTGTAATCCCTCCTGCAAACCTATTTTCCTACCTGTAATCTCTCCTGTTGACCTCTATGGCCTGCCTATAGGAGTGGATGGCTGCGGTTGTGTTCTTCATCTCCATGTACTCGTGTCCCATCAGTGTGAGCGCGCTCAAGTATCCAGGATTCAGCTTCAGTGCGCGTTGAAAATACTGCGCAGCTTTTTCATGTTGAGAACTAAAAAGTTAACATGAGAAACATTGTCTAAATAACATCTGTTAATTGTATTGATTGCATTCGTAAAGTATACTCTATTTGTTTTTTTGTTGCTGTTGCATGTTTATCAGGTATCATGTACAATGTTTCATGTACAGTGACATTACGCAGGTTGAAGACTAATTGAAAAAATGATACTGGTGAAACTATGAGCTCTATGTAACTCTTAGATTGCATGTTTTTTATGTTGCATGTTTAACATGTACAAAAACAAAAATGTTGTTAGAGTACGCAGGTTTTAAAACAATTTCTAAAAATTTCACTGAAAAATTATACTTTTAAATCCTTTAGCTCCATATATCACCAAAAACGCAAACGCATATTGAAATCCAGGGCTTCCTGCGAATTTTCAGGTCCCAACGATTTCAAAGTCCCCTGGACAAATTCCTGTATACGGCCCTCCTTCTATTCCAAAATTGTTTGGGTCCCACTTTACAATGTACATGTAATTGTACTTTGTACATATTGAGTATGTGTTCTGTAAATCATACATTTGTACAAGTATGTAATGATAGTTACCTCAAACTGTAATAGTTTCCAATAACACAGCAGGTTTCTGTTCTATATTTGTCAATCTGGTTGGTTCTGAAAAAGTTTATTATTATTAGAACTATATTAATTTTATAAAGACCTTTTGGGGCAGCCCAGTTGACCCGTTTTATAAAACATTCAAATTCATTGCGCTTTCCGAAGTCTTTGACATTTTACAAAACTCTATATTTGAAATATTCGCTTTAATGACATTTTACAAAACTCTATATTTGAAATATTCGCTTTAATGACATTTTACAAAACTCTATATTTGAAATATTCGCTTTAATGACATTTTACGTTATGCACAATTTTTGGTTCTGACAAAAGAAAAACCCTGGCAGAGTAAAATTTCGCATTCCGTAAAAATCAGGAAATAAAATTTAAAATATTGTTCGTCTTTTGTAGTCTATGTTTAGGAAAGGAATTAAATTTACTTGTTATACCCTTGTTTGTTAAAATGTATGTTATCTTATCAATTGTAAAATCTCTCCGAAGAGTTAGTGTTGGTAGGGTTCCTACCTATGTGCTAGATGTGCTAGCTCCACCCTTTGTTCCTTGACGTAGAGAAGATTAGAGTATGTATCCATGTTGTCTAAACGATACGGATCTATTTCTCCGATTTGTTTAAAGTAATCTACCGCCTGATCAACCTTAATAAAGATTTAAGTTTTTAAGTTTTAAACTTTCACTGAAATTATTTAATTGAAAGAAATAGGGACTCCCCGCTCACTCATCCGACTGCATCAATTTCGTAAAACTGGGTCAACTTTAAAGTGTCGCAACGCCTTGGTCTATTTATTTTACCTCACTAACTGATTAATACTTTTCGGTAGTCCTAGCTGTAAGTTTTAAAACTGTAACGCCCTTGTATTTAGGCCTTAGCTGTAGTTTTTAAACATTAATTGGGAAAATTCCCAACGATTTTTGCGTAAAAGCTTGCACCCTTTGGATCAGTTTGCGTGAGAGCTTGCAACCTTTGGATCAGTTTGCGTGAGAGCTTGCAACCTTTGGATCAGTTTGCGCTTCGTGTCACACATATTCAAAATTTCATGGTTTATGAAGCACTAGGTAAAAATAAAAAGTATTAATCATTAAAGGGAGAGTAAGCATAATTTCAAGTAACCTTCCATTCAAAATAGAAGCTTTTCCGATTCACAACGGTACCCTTTAAACCTTCGACGGATGAAGGATGTCGGACATATCTATATCAATTTTACGAAACGTTTTTAATTGCTAAATACTTAGTTTGCAAGCTGTTTTATATTCAAGAAATATCACTGGCTCTGTTTTAAGAGCGCGGCGGCAGAAAATAAAATTTACTTTGAAATGTTTGAAAACAAGTTTTGACGTAATCAGTCGATACTTTGAGTAAGTAACAGATCAGCTTCGCTGAAGGTACTCTGTACAGTGTACATAGTGTACAGGCTGCGTTTTAGAGGAATTAATGTTAAAACAGAGAGATCTTTCAAGGCTGTCGTTGTAAATCGGGCATTGTACTCTTTGCATGGAGGGTCAATTGAAATTGCGCTTACAATCCCTTTCAGACATTCAGTGAGGACGCAAATTAACGACGCGCATTTTGGATAAACAAGATGTGACATTTAATGTACAAACTAGGACAAAATGCAACACCGATTTAAATTTCGTTTCATTAGACAAAGTCTTACATAAAGTAAACCTGACCTGTCTCATGTTATGCAAAGCTACTGCAACTTGTGCCATAATATATGAAGAGTCCTGAAGCCCAGCGTTCATGAGCCCGAAGTAAAGCTGCAGAGCTTCTTCGTTCTGTTGAAGCTCTAGGTAGGTATGAGCTGTGAATAGGTTCCTTAAAACAATATGGCTTCAATTATCTCGCAAATAAATATTGCTCTTTAACAATAAAAGTCGATTTTATCAAACCAATTAAAATGCATTTTTGTTGTTTATTAAATACAAGTGAGGTATTTTTAACATACAAACTAATAAACACGCAGTTCTAATATCAGAATTTTTTGTGAACGCTAAGATGCCGATTCTGCTTTATCGATTGACAATTAAATGATGAAATATATGTCAAACAATAAAAACACTTTCTGCGCTTTCTTCAACAAAAGTTTCTACCTATGAACTGCTTACCTAATCCAGTGGAATGGAAGATCTAATGACATAAGTTTCTCTCTACTTGTGACTAGACAGCTCAACTCCTGCCATGAACCCCAGTGCATTGGTTCCACTACACATTTTAATATTTGTTATTTCAAAAACATTCCGTCTCCAAAAAAATGAAGCAATAAATAGCGAACAATGAACATGCATTGTAGGTTAATTGTTGGGAAAAAAAATCCAAAAAAATGTTTAATTTTAGTTGTATTAGTTAACACCGTGAAAAGGGGTCAAGATCATAGTTTCCTTCATGAACAAGAAGTTGTTAACGTTTTCGCAAATAAGCAATGCAGATTTAGTGTGAGAATAAAAATGTAAAAATGTTATCTAAAAGAATGGAAAAAATCGTTAGATAACAATTTGGAAACAAAAAGATTTCCTGAGAGAAATGTAAAGCAAAATAATTCAATCCCTTGCTGTCCCCCCCCCCCCCCTCCACTTCCGTTACATATTGAGCACTGAGTCTAATAATCCACTAAAATTAGGAACTCGATACGTATAGCAGGGTTTCATATAATATCCTTCATAGTGTGTAACTGTACTGTGTATTATGCCTGCAATATACTGATTTTGTAATCCTAACTCACGTTATAACTATAATAATAATCCCGGCTGTGTAAAAGAGAGATGAAACCTTAAAAGAAACAAGATACTTTGCTTCACATCTAACTACAACAGAAAAACAAGAATATCTGAACTAAGTTCATAATAATTATAATGACCATCAATCCAACAATATTTCTTGGAAATAACTTGCTAAGCGGAAAAATTCTGCTCTGCTCTGCGGATTAAATAAGAATAATACGATTGAAAAATTACAGTTTCCATCATTAAAATATTCTTCGTCTCAGATCGTTAAAATGTTTTTTTTTGTTGCTGATAAAATAAATTTGTGAAAAGTCATAACCAGACAGACTCGGAATTAATGGACAGTTAATCAGACGACTTTTCATACATATCTCTGGTAATTTTATACGCATAATAAATGCAGACCACATTTTAGAATTATTATTATTATCACCATCATTTCATTAATCATATTTGTAAAATAAGATTGTAAAGTGGTCTGATTAATTTTAATTAATTCCTGGTCTTTCTAAAATTCCTCCTAAAATGTAATTCAAATTCAAAGGGTCTAGAAGAGGTGGAACTTTTGCGTGTAAACTAAAACATGGATTTAATAAAATATCAAAATGCTTCAAAATGAACTCGAAACGAAAATAACTGCAGGCATAAAATTGACCAAAAAAAAAAAATCGGTTATGTCAAACTTACGTTGAATGCTCTCACAGAGGATCGGGACCGCGAGATCGACAAGGGATAGTTTCCGTAACACAACTCCGTATATGTACAGGGTGTACGCATCTAGTTCCTTTATTGTGTACAGTTTCTCCAGCTCAACGCGTAACTGTCTACAACAATCATGAGTTCAGCTGTGAAGTGTGGAGGGTGCATTCTTATCAAATAGGAAAAATACACGAAAATGTTGCAATCACTAAAACTTGGTTTACAATATTTATTTATAATTTCGTAAAAAGAAAAAGTTTTATTTTTAAAAACTGCCTCCTGCCGGTTTTAATTCAAATCCTTCCTTAATCTTAAAACTTTGAATCAATGGTTCAAATTTGAACCGCCAGTATGTCTCAAGTTTAATAAATATGTTTTAAATTTTTTTGTTTTCTTATATGTATGCCCGCTTGAGACAAACATATATATTTGATTTGATATTTGAGTTAATTGCGACGTAGCATTCATTAAGTTCGGTCCCTGGTGACATTAAAATCTTATTTGGCACAAGTACCAAAAAATGGTGCTGACACAAACAAAAGGGGAAAATTAAAAATTAAGTAGGTGACAAGAAAAAAAGCCAACAACAAAATTCACAGACGTGTAAACAGAGAATTAAAAACGAAGAAATAAAATTAATTCTACCTAAATATATTTTCTCCTAAAAAAGCATAAGTTTGATGATTGTTCCTAACCTGAGTTTAGGTAATTGCACTGCATCAGGAGTATTCGAAGTATCAGTTATATCATCTAATCTTTTCTTTTCAGAAGACAAATATCGACAGTAGAAGTGTAGGAAACGACCTAAAATAAAATTTTCGTTAGTAATAAAACTTATGTTTATGTTAGGATTATTTTCAGGACTCCTGGCGGAGTATATAAGAAAATTTCCGATTGTTGTCATGATATTCATATGGTTGCATATATCACATTAATATACAGAGTATATTATATTCAATAATTTCGAATATCCAGTGAATCAAGATTAAAAATAAGGGACATTATTATTAAACTTAGATCATGTCTCCAGTTAACGTCCTATGACATTTTTCGGTTTTCTCTGTTTCAGGTGCAAGTACGGTTCTCTCCTCCATCTTCTTTTCTGGGTAGAGCTATAGGTTTCCTTGTGCATATGTCCGGGTAAACGAGTAAAAGAGAAGAATTTTTGTCCATCTCTAGACCACAGGTGAAGTTTCAAATCTAGTCCAGAATTCACTCCAGCTTTATACAACTCTAGGAGCCTTTATCATATTCATGTTTGTTGAACTGGCTTTCCCGCCATGATACTCCCGGGTCAGCTGATTAGATCTGGTTTAGGAGAGGGGGAGAGAGGTGCAGGCGACGGGAGCAGGTTATGAGGGAGACTGAGAAATCTCAATGGCCATGGAAATGATATGCTCAACAATGTCATGTATTCAATGTTTACAATTCAAAAAAAGCTTTAGAGTTAAGAGGGTTATGTATTTTATTGAAATCATCAACACCCCCCCCCCTCTTGAAATCATTTTTTCGAGTTTGATTCGCCGAATTGGGGAAAACAAATTAATTGGAGGAAAATAAATCTATTGGGTAAAATTTGTCAACAATGATGAAACTTGCTTATATCGATCTCCGTTTTTTCACCCATATCTTAACAAATAACCCTCACTTTTAACAAATACATGGGAGTAATTCTTTAAAAATATACACCATGAGTCTTTTTTCCAAATAAAATATTTGCCTTAGGTTCAGTGTCCACTTATCAATACCTTGACTTGAAGTGAGGGACTTGGTAAAGAACGCTGCTCTGTCATACTCCTTGAGATCATAATATGTTTTCCCTAGTTGGTATGTGTCCAGCTCCGGACCAGGTATAGGTAGGTCGGTAGAACGGATTGCTCCGGGTAGGTCGGAGGTACAACTAGACTCTGCTCCAGGTAGTTCAGAGGTACAGGACGGGTCTGGGTCAAGTCCACTAGGTCCAGAGTAATCTAGGTACAAATTTAAGAATGATTGCATTTATATATAAATCTATATAATAAGGCTCTTCGCTCATATATATAGCTATAGTTAGCCAAACGGCTGGACCGAATGGGCTGAAATTTTTCGAGGGAACCCTTGAGTACCCCAAGTAAAAGGGTAAAAAAAAATGAAAAAAATGTTCTTTGCTTTGTTAAAAAAATCAACTTAAAGTTAAACTCCAGTAAAATCTGAGTTCCCAAGCTAGTCTTTTATAACAATGGTGCTAATTCTAAAAAGCCTCATCTGGAAATAATCAATTTCATTTTAATAAATTGAAGCCGATCCCTTCAAGAAATTTTAAATCAATAACCTGAACTCTCACTCATTTTATCCTCAGACCCATCAAGTCTAAAATAATAAATATAAAATTGTGTGGTAAATTTGTAACAGTGTTGTTAATGTTGGGGATACAAAATTTCATGTCCTCAAATCCACATATTCCCTTAAATTATCTTTTAAATAAACTTTGCTGAACCACGGGGGTTATATTTAGGACTTATTTTTACTTCAACTGATAAGGAGGGAACAGATAAGAAGTTAGTAAGTAAAAACAACATTCAGCTGAAAACTGACACTGACAATAAGGAACCGATCAGAAGTTAGTAAGTAATCTGACACTTGACGGAAACCGGTTTTCAAATCAACACTCAGCTGACAACTGACACTTTTGACTAAAGGGACCCGATCAGAAGTTAAGTAATCTGTAGATGGAAACCGGCTTTCAAATCAACAATCAGCTGACCTTCTGACACTTTAGACTATACGGAACCGATCAGAAGCTTAAAAGTAATCTGACACTAGACGGAAACCGGTTTTCAGATCAACATTCAGGTGACAATTGACACTTTTGACTATAGTGAACCAATGAGAAGTTAAGTAATCTGACACTGAAACCGGTTTTTAAATCAACAATCAGCAGACACTTTCAAACCTAGTAGTCAACTGACACTGATCCGGAACGAAAAAAAAAACACAAAATGGATCGAAGATTAAACGTAAATTTTCAGTAGAAAAGTTGAGATTTAGATAATATAGGGGAGGGGAATTTACGAAAATATGCTTTGTTTTAATCCGAAATTTCCCACAATGATTTTGTAGTTCCCAATAGTTAGAACTGATACATTTCTAAATTAAACAGAGCAAAGTTTTTGAAATTTCTAACTAACAATTTACAAATTCTTAGACCCATTTCATAATTAATTTTAGAAAACCACTAACACACCCCTCTCTTCTGATTACAACAATATCAATCGAATAACATGAAATAAACGTAAATACCGACCTAATCGCATGGTTTATCTCCGCTAACAGTTTACAAGTGTGTAGCAGTCCTCTTTCAGTGGTTGCCTGAAACCAGATTATTTTCTCAGCTTGCGACAAATACAATTTTAAAACTTTAAAGGACCGTTCACTCAATTTAAATTGACACTACAACATTAAACTTCACAATCAGGACAGAACGATTTTCGACAATATCTTGCTCATTTTTGACACTGAGAACAATAAGGAGATTATTAAGACGCATCAGTCTGAGATCTTGAGTCTAATTGCGTAGGTTTAAAGTACAGCATTCATGATGATTTATTGACATGGCCCTTTTTAGAATAATTTGAGAACAATCCCTTTAAATGATTTCTGCATTGTAAAACTAGAAATGGCTAGGAGACTACTGTACCCGGAGCACAGCCTGCAATTTCTACAAAACTAACCGTGCGTAACATCCACGTCACAAAAATACTTAAAATCATGACATAAATGAGAAGTTCAGTACGTGACCTTATAGAAGGGAATAATACTCTAAAAAAAATACAATCCCGTTTGAAGAGTTAACTGTGTAAAAAATGTTGCTGATGTTCACCTTGAGGACCCTGTAGATCTCCTTCTTGATGTTGGCGAGGTCCAACTTTATCTCAGGGACATCCTCCATGTTCTGACTGATCTCCATGTTTGGTCTGAAATCCATTATGTTTGATTCATCATGTTCTACTCCAGCCTAATAGCTTTAAGAGAGAACAGTCATTAAACACTAAGATTTCAATGGTTTTCTATAATCACAGTTTAATATATATATGTGTTGTATAGAGTATTCTTTCATTTACATCTAACAAAAAAACTTTCTGATAAAAATTATATGAATTTATAACAGATTATAATAAATGTTATCAGTGACAAAGATATAATTAATCACAATTTATAAAATGCCCAATATATGGAATTTTCAATCAAAAAATATAATAGTTGACTACAACAGGACTAAATATCAAATTTTTTATCATTGTACAAAGGAAGTAAGTCTTTGTCACAAATTCCCATTTTCTATAACTTTGAAAATTCAAACTTATAATTTGAGTTAACAGATTTAATAGTTTTTAAATATCTAAGGTCTATGACATTGCGTTGCAAAGATATCGGAAAATTGAAAATCGTAGTTTCTGACAAAGGCTCAATTACTTGAAGTAAGGGAAGAAATTTATGTTTTGGGATGAACAGTGAAAGCTGGTGATTGGTGATGCTCGTTGTTCGTCATTTGTTTAGAAATATTTCTTGATTTCTTTCTCCACATTAGGAATAGGATCATCAGTAGGTCCTAGTCGGGCGACAGGAATCCCATCCTGAAAATAATTCAAACTACAGATCTCAATAAAGGAAGGTTTGGAATTATTATAAAAATAACACTGCTTTTTTATTCGTTAAGTTTCAAGACATCAATAAGTTTTTTCTTTTGTTTGGAAATAAATTGTTTACCTTGTCAACAACGAACTTGGTGAAGTTCCATTTGATCGCATTCATAAGAAATCCGCCCTGCTTCTCCTTGAGGAACGCCCACATGGGGTGGGCGGAGCTTCCATTCACGTTGATCTTTGAGAACATGTCGAAAGTTACGTTGTACTTTCCACTTGCGAACTCCTTAATTGAAATGCTCTTTATCCACAGAAACATTTAATCTATCTTCTGGTATATCCTAAACCTTGAACTTATCATTTGTTCACTCCTAAACCTTGATCTCCTCTACTGTTCACTATTATAACTTGATCTCCAATCCTTATTTATTCTTCACCATGATCTACTCTCCTAATCACTCCTATACCTTGATTTCTTATCCTTAAATATTCTGTACCTTGATCTTCTCTACTGTTTACACCTATACCTTTATCTCCTGATCTATCCCTTACATTGATCTCCTGTTTTGTACTATACCTTGATTGTCTTTTCTATCCTATATCTTGATCTCCTAATCTATCCTATACCTTAATATCCTGTTCTATCCTATTCCTTAATCTCCTGATCAATCATATACCTTGATTTCCTAATCTATCACATACCTAATCTATCATATACCTGTTCTATCTATACCCTGATCTCCTGGTCTAGCTTATACCTTGATCTCCTGTTCTGTTCCTGGTTCCTGTCCCCCGAATTGGTTGCAAGGAAATCCAAGAATACGTAAACCATCAGTTTCAGAGTACTTTGAATAGAGCTCTACCAACTGTCTAAAATACAAAAAAAATAAAATTAATTTAATTGATTGATTTGCAAGTGATATGCAACCCACTCCCCCCTCCTCTACGTGTGAAGATTCCATCGTACGTTTGTGGAAAAAGTATAATATGACGATATTCCTTACAACTTTGCGGTTTTATTTAAAACATGTATAAAGAAAGGCGCAGTGGTTTTCAAACATGATATATTATAATAATATTTATAGAAAAAAATTAAGACAAAAATTAAGAAAATGATATGGGGGGGGGGAGGTGAATAAGTTATTTAAATTTTAAATATTAATTAAACATTAAAATTGCAAGAACTTGCACTTTATAATTTTAACAAAATTGATAAGAATTTCTTCAGAATATTTCATAAACAAACAAGAAAATATTTTTTTATCACGGTATAATAGATACTGACACTCCGATGCACTAAAATTTTTGCGATTTTCCTACACTATATGATATCACTGCTCATCATAAAATACAATGTACATTGCACATACAGGATGTCTTTAAAAAAATACCAGTAATTGATGCCAGTGACCCCGTTTTAGACCCATTCTCATTTAAATATAAAAACATCTATTCAAAATAGCAAGCTCTAGCTCATAGTGCAAACAAACCCTGCTTCGCAAATAAAATTGATGTTTCTATCAAATTAGTATATCAATAGGTTAAGCGTGAATAAGATTTAATACTAACCGCGTAAAAGAATTTTATTTGGTAAAAATATTAAGCCTGAGGCAAAAAGTATTCTTCTGAGAATCTCGGTACATTGACGAAATTAAAAATTCTGTACCTGTAGTTTACGTCAGTTTTTCCTCACTTAGTCGCGACATTGACGATTATGCAGACGTGACCCTTGTATTTCTCCATGGAGACCTACATCATTTTTAAAATCCGAATTTTGGATACATAGAATTTGAGGAAACTAGAGAGAAGTACAGGATAACTCACGGTAGAATAAAGTTTAGGATAACTCAAGGTAGAGAGAAGTACAATAACACGCAAGGTAGAGATGAGCACAGGAGAACTCAAGGTAGGAAGGAGTACAGGAGAACTCAAGGTAGAGAGGGGCACAGAAGAAATCAAGGTAGAGAGGAGAACTCAAGGTTGAAATGAGTACAGGAGAACTCAAGGGAGGGAGGAGTGCAGGAGAACTCAAGGTAGGGAGGAGTACAGGAGAACTCAAGGTAGGAAGGAGTACAGGAGAACTCAAGGTAGGGAGGAGTACAGGAGAACTCAAGGTTGAAATGAGCACAGGAGAACTCAAAATAGAGAGGAGTACAAGAGAACTCAAAGTAGAGAGGAATATAGGAGAACTCAAGGTAGAGAGGAGTACAGGAAACTCAAGGTAGAGATGAGTACAGGAGAACTCAAGGTAGAGAGGAGTACAAATGAAATCAAGATAGAGAGGCGAACTCAAGGTTGAAATGAGTACAGGAGAACTCAAGGTAGGGAGGAGTACAGGAGAACTTAAGGTTGAAATGAGTACAGGAGAACTCAAAGTAGAAAGGAGTACAAGAGAACTCAAAGTAGAGAGGAGCACAGGAGAACTCAAGGTAAAGAGGAGTACACTGTACAGGAGAACTCAAGGAAGTGAGGAGTACAAGAAAACTCAAAGTAGAGAGGAGTACAAGAGAACTCAAAGTAGAGAGGAATATAGGAGAACTCGAGGTAGAGAAGTACAGGAGAACTCAAGGTAGAGAGGAATACAGGAGAACTCAAGGTATGGAGGAGTACAGGAGAACTCAAGGTAGAGAGGAATACAGGAGAACTCAAGGTAGAGAGGAGCACAGGAAAACTCAAGGTAGAGAAGTACAGGAGAACTCAAGATAGAAATAACCATAGGAGAACTCGAGATAGAGAGGGGTACAGGAGAACTCGGGCCCGTCCTAGTAAACGATTTTGACCCCTCCCCCCCCCCCCATCAATTTTAAACATGACCACTTTTTCAACAATTTTCAATAAAATAAGTATTTATTCAGAGTTAGGTTAGGTTAAGCCACTTTCAGAGCCGAGCGCTGCGGCTAGAAAAAGGATAGGGGGCCGAGCGCCGCGCCTGGGACAGGCTAGGGGGCCGGGCGCTGCGGCCAAAATGGTCAATTATATCCATGTCTTACATATAAGATCCACGACAAAAAATTGATAGAAGGGGGAAGGGGGAAGCGGGAAGGGGGAAGCGGGAGGGGTCCAAAAATCGTATGTTAGGAAATAACTGAGAACTCAAGATAGAGAGGATTACATGAGAACTCAAGTTAGACAGGAGTGCAAGAGAACTCAAGGTAGAGAGAAGTACAGGAGAATCGAACTCAATGTAGACTTGGGAACAAATCTACTAACGCTAGAAAATTAATGAATGTTTTATGAAAAGGAAATAAAAACAAGCATTCATAATACCTCATTTCCGTCAATGTCAACAGCAGAGAATTGATGAATTGACATTTTATCTTTAACAACATTTAGTTAATTGCTCAGTCAATAAAGGGGTGCGGTTTCAGATGTCATTTTTATTATGCACACTTCTGTTCAAAGGAATAATTTTGATAAAGTATTAACAATAAATAATCTAAGGCTTCTCACTTTCTTCACAGTGGGAACCGCTGTGGGCGACTCGCCGATGTCCCCGCCCTTCCTAAGGACAAGGTGAAACCGGCGACAGTTGTGCGCGAGATTTCAATGCTGAATGCCGCAACGCAAAATGTAAACGCTCTCTCCACGAATCATGCGGGCCCTGGACTTTCTTTTCAGAAATTTGTAAAACCTTTTATGAATCGTGTACTCCGATCATAGCAGAGGACAGGGGCGGATACAGGGGGGTGGCGTGGGGACATTCGCCACCCCCAACGAGGCAAAAAATGCTCCCAATTTTATAAATCGAATATATGTGTTTCAATTTCAAGCTTTTTTTTTTAATTTATTGGAAATCTTGACTTTCTTTTCTTCAGTTTAATTTAAAAATCAAGGACAACAAGTAAATGTTATTGTTAACGATAAATTTAGAATTAGAAATTTGTAAGAAACTAGACTTAAGTTATAATATTGTTCATATCTAGTATAATGTTCCTTAATCAATACTCATTTATCAAAATTGTAATATTGGTCCTAATTTTGATTCCCCCCCCCCTCACTTAAATCCTGTATCCGCCCCTGGCAGAGGAAACTATTTACCACAGGTTCAGTTCCAAATGCATAATACATGATGTTTTACATTTTTCAATGTATATTTACATTTTCTAAAGCGGGATTCTAATGAGTTAGCATTTTTCGGACCATGGAAAACAAGAACTTTTTTAAATTCTACGATATAAAAGTCGTCTTAACAAAGCTTATCAAAGTTTTCTTGCAGAAAATACTAGGTTTAATTTGAGTTTCATATGTGCGTATTTTGGCATTAAAGCTTGGATATAATCTAATGATGGGACGCTTTCTATTATCTTAAAATCTTATGATACAAATGCGGGTCGGAAGATATACGGGTAAGTGATGTAAATAGCACAATTTGCTGCAAATGCTATCTTTTTAGTTTTTACTAAAATGTTGTTTGATCTAAATTTTGAAACTGTCGCTGATTTCAGCGGGTAGTGTCAAGTGTGCTATGACTGTTAAAAACAAAAAATATCATAAATAAATTTATATGATAGATACAGGGCTGTACGAGAGCATTTGTGTAAGGGGGGCCGGGCGTACATTTTGCTTACGTCAGCGCGCAAAAAAAATGTGTGCCCCCCCCCCCTTGGCAACATTGTGCTCCACCCTTAAAAAAACCCTTGAAAAATTATTGACATCTATCTTTTTTAACTATGTAAACTTTCGATCATATACAGACTTCCATATTTAGCTCGTTAATAAATTAATTATGTAATTTTCTTAAGTGGCCTACTCATATGTATACAATCTCTCAATTGTGGTGTAAGCTTCAAGGGATGAAAAATAGAGATGGAAACGTTTCTAAAAGGATATCTATATATTTTCTTAGGATCGATACATATTGCTTTATAAATTATAATATCAAATATATATATTTACACTGAGTATATTGATTAAAACTTTTTAGTTCATGGGCAAAAGTGAGATTTTAATGTGTTTTTTATACGATGTAAACTTAAATGGAATACATGCATAATATTTCAAGTGATCCCCTCCATGTACAATGTACCTCTGAAACCTTTATTTTCCATAGTTTCTGAAGCAAGAAATGCGCGAGTCACTTTTGTACAACCAAGGTTCGGAAGCAATATTGTGAACATTCTTTCTAACTCTTCTAACACATTCAACGTTCGGAACTTGAAGATTTTTAATTCCATATTTGATATTTTTACAGCTTTAAATCCCTTGAACTTGTAAAAAAGGAAATTTACGTAAACGCATAAACTTACATGAAATTCGTTTTGCAGACGATGAAGTAGGATTGAAGTCGACATTTAAACTCAAGTTATAATTGTAATAGTCTAATGAACATGAAACACAGCAATTGTGCAGTGTAAACAGACCCATTTCACTTAATAAGTGATTTAATAAATTACTATAAAGCTTTTGCCTTGCAACAACATCAAATGCACTTCCTTCGGAATTGCTTTAATGTCGTCTTACAATAGAAATATTGAATATGAGTAGGAATAAATATGATGTCGTCCGTCCTTTATGTATTAAGTTTGTTAAGAATTGGTTTTTCCATTAACTTTAAAAGTTCTGAAATATTCTTATAATATTTTATATTTATATTTACATGGATCATATACTTAACACTATATATACAATATACATCCAAATGTAAAAATTAAAAAATTTGTCTCATAAAAAGAGCTATTTAATTAACATTTCTTATATGAAACAAGTGAAAACAAGTCACTCAAACATTTTACTATAAAATGTTTAAATTGAAGTTATATTTTTTCCGGATTGAAGTCTTTTCATCTTTTTATGTTTCTTCCATAGATCTCTATACCAGTCAGGGGCATACTCCATACCATAACCATAGTTAACAAATATCTCAGTATCTCTGTATGCGACAATAGTATTTTTTTTGAGGTTTTACTAAAGCGCATTGAATGTTTTAAACTTACAAAAAAGCTTGGAAATATTTTTGCTTGATAAAGAGAATGTTACTGTGAGTTTTAAAATGGTTTATGGTCATAAAAAGCTTATTTGAAAACAATTAAGATGTATGATTTGTTAGATTTTGGTTTGTTCCAATCTACTCAAAAGGAATTGAGTTGTTGCCACAAGCTCAAATTTTGTAATCACTATATCCTTGCAACTTGATGATGTAACTTTTTATACTTCAAATTTAGAATATTTGATCTAACAGAATTCATTGTTCGAAATATCAAAGATCTAGGACATTGGGTTGCACAGATATAAGGATTAGAAAATCTCAGAGTTTGTGGCAAAGACTCAATTCCATTTAAAATTTTGGGAGATTGCAATGATAAAAATTTGAAACCCAATAAAAAGTAATAAGATTGATTAAATGATTAAATTATTTACATTATATTTATTTACGTTTGTTAAAATTAAAAAGATATGATTAGTTAGATTGGGAACACAGCCAAGTTTTCCCCTATAAAAGTTAACCTACTCAATTTAGAACTTTTAACCCGTTTCATTCTTATGGTTTTACCAAGTTTTTTAGATTGAGCGGATTGCAAAGTATAGAGGAAAATATGTTTCCAGGCAAAGCTGAGTTCCCAAATTATAGTTTATTATAAAATACTAGTTTTCCTAGGAATAAGCTGAGTGGCTACAATGCAACCTATTGGACCAAACATAGGATGCAGAACAGCGTCAAACTCAACATTTGTATCTTCAAACTGAAAACTTATAAATACAGGGCGAGTTAAAAAAACGGGAATAAAGATTTTTGACATGAAATTTTCAAAATTTTTGTTTGCTTTAGATTTAAGGTTAAAAACATTGAGAAATGTGAAGAATTAAAATCTATATTTTTGGAACAATAAAATTTATATTTTTGGAACATTAAAATCGAATCCACAAAACCATTAAAGAAAACTCTTCAACAATTGATGGTGAAATATTTATTTTATCATTTTCCAATTTTTCATATACAGGGTGTCCCAAAAACATGGGAATTCAGTGACGAATTTAATATCGTCTTTGTTATGAATTAGCATTGTAATACCTAATTTCAAAAGCTATAATATTATTATGTCTGCTAGGCTTTATTTTATGAAAAGGGTAAAAGACTGTAAAGATGTGTCAATAACTTCTCCGCAAGATGAACAGTGAAGACGGACAAGTTTACTCTGTTTGTATACTGCAATTTTCTTTTTTTTACTAAGTACAACCATATGCAGTCAAAACAAAACAAACAAAATGTGAACATGGCAGACGGATCTCTTACAGATTACAGCTTTCTCAGTAGGTATCACTATACTAAATCAAAGAATTATTTAAAAAGACAATACCGAATTCGTCACTGAATTCCCATGTTTATTGGGACACCCTGTATCATAAACAATTTAAAGATATATGACAACTTATTAAAAAAAAATTAAAAACTTCAGTTATCCTCAAATCTCATGCTACCGAGGAGTGTAAACAAACGAAGGAAATTGTACGGAAATAAAATTTAGATAATTTTTATTTCTTATCAGATACATATATATACATATCATATAGATTCATCTTTGAAACGGCTAAATCGATCAAACCAAAATTTATTTGGGAGATGTCAAATGACCCAAGATTTGGTTTGATAGGACAATTAGGATCTAAACTCCTGTTGAGTTTTTAAGAAGTTTTTACTTTAAAAAAATATATTTTAGAAATTATTTAAGAATTTCTGTTATAAAAGATAGGTGCTTGATGATAAATCAACCACATATACAAAATAAAGTAAGAAAGGGGGCTTTGAAAACCTGGTAAAATTAAAGATCATTAAAGACTTTTGAATTATAGAAACAAAGATTAGTTGTTTCTTACATTTAGTATTATAAAGCTTAGTTCATAAGGGTTACCAACAATTCTTCAGGATTTAGCTTGTTCTACTTGAAAAAACTTTTTTCAAGTTTGAAAAGTTATTGCAAAATTCTCATGGATATTTTCGCGAGAGCTTGCAATTTTAGAATCACTTAAAGCTGCATGCCTTATTTTTTTAACATATTTATAAAGAAATTAAATCGCTGATTCCAAACTTCATATATTCTTTAAAATATTTATTTAAAACTTTAACCAATACCTTATGATTTGTTTTATGAGTATATGTGGTTCTGTACTGGCTTAAACTCCTAAAACGTTAAACACATTAAACATTAAAAAGATTAAAAATTATTTAGAAAACTTCTATTCATTTATCTAATCCTTCTAGAATTTCAGAATTGGACTTTCCAACTTAGCAAATGGAAGGAACTGATTATATTAGCCATAACATTTAATTTTCTAATTCTCATATCTCTGCAACAAAATTTCGTAGGTCAAATAGTCACAACGTATGAAATATAAATCGTCTACATCATCAGGTTGCAAATATATAGGTCATAGAATATTAAAGTTTGCGGGAAGTATTGGTTTTCTTTGTTAAAAAATATTATATTTTTAAGGAACCCCTTTAAACCAAAAAATATCATATTTTTAAGGAACCCCTTTAAACCAAAAAATATCATATTTTTAAGGAACCCCTTTAAACCAAAAACTATCATATTTTTAAGGAACCCCTTTAAACCAAAAAATATCATATTTTTAAGGAACCCCTTTAAACCAAAAATATCATATTTTTAAGGAACCCCTTTAAACCAAAAAATATCATATTTTTAAGGAACCCCTTTATACCAAAAAGACTAAAGGACTAAAACCTTGCCTTTAATACTAAATTCTAAGGACATGACGAATTTGAATGTATTTATTTAGAGTTTGTGGCGAGTATTCAGTTCCACTATATCAACAGTACATTGCAGCAGTATGTACATTGTTTACACTTACCTGTACTGTACGGGAATATCTATAACAATATCTTTTGGTAGATTCCAGGCTGTTGGAGACATATCATACAGGTCCAGGTAGTAGGCCTGAGCTATCCAATGCTCCTCTGAAGTCAGGTTTGGAAACAAGAAGTTCTCTTCAAATGTTTTTACTCCGTTGAAGTATGAAACTGCAAACATAAAATCTCATTCTTTAAATAAAATATTATTTTTTAGTTTTGTAATTGGGGATCATTGTCGAAGCTTTTAATATTTTTTTTTGCTATAGTCAATTTATAGTACAGGTTACCAACTAAGAATGAGAATTTAATGACGACCTAAAGATTTGATTTTTCTGAAATATTATATTTTGATGATGTTCTGAATGATTTGGCAAAGAATATAAGCATAAAAGAGAACATTGAATGCAAGAATAAAGATTGAATAAATTCCTTAAAGTCGTCTCAGAAGTTTCACCCTTGTTGGTAACCCTAAATAGAGAATATATGTAAGTGTTCATCTATATATTTTTCGCCTTTTTATTTGTTTGTATCCATTGAGCGTCAAAACAACTTAACCGACGAGGCATAATTTTTTTGTGGTATCCAATATGCTTTCATTGAAGGTTTATTGTCGGTCAGGTCAAAATTAAAAATATTTAAACTTTATTTTTGGAAATTCATTAATGATAGCAGAAAAATCAGGAAAATGTTAATGGGCGCGATGCACCTTGAATTCCTAGTATTCAATAAATGAGTTTTTTCCTAAATCTCCGGGTAGAAAATTCCTTCTTGAATAGAGACCTTCATTACTTCCCAATATATTCGAAGACCTGCAATCATCAATGTGAATTTATTTCTAAGATAATCATATTTTACTCTCGAAAATACGCTCCCATGGGATAGAAAGTACTTAAAATATCCCGAAGTCAGAACTTAATTGTGTTGTAAATCTCCATGGTTGATCGCATGTAGTAAACGCCTACTTCAGAACAATTTCTCGAACCAGTATCTATCCAGGTACAGCTCAGTTTGACTTAGTTATCAATGTTTAAACCCGGAAACAATCTCGTTAGCTATCGATATCAACCGGAAACGCGTAACTATCAATGCCAAATCAAAGGGCACGATCCTGTTAGATATCAGTGTCAATACGGACACTAGCAATCAATTGATCAAT
The DNA here is from genome assembly GCF_000591075.1 of Eurytemora carolleeae. Taxonomy (NCBI): domain Eukaryota; kingdom Metazoa; phylum Arthropoda; class Copepoda; order Calanoida; family Temoridae; genus Eurytemora; species Eurytemora carolleeae. The sequence goes on along the minus strand of NW_019396239.1, from coordinate 25,402 downwards.
GTCTGAAACAGGGCACGATGTGAACGGCTACAATCCCGTGTACTATCAATGCCACTACCACTGGGCGCGATCTTGTTTGCTATGTCAATCGGACAATAGCAATCTTGTGTAAGGGAGTTCAAAGCACACATTTTAACAATTAGAATGTTAAAGAATTAATTTTAAAAATCATCCATATAAGTAACTCTGCCGGGTGTTTACATAAACTAAAACTTTTTTTTTGTAAAAATCACAAACGAATGCAAAAGACTTTCAAAAATTGATAGTTGTGCTTTTATGATAAAATTGTTAAAATGTATTTATATGCACCAGAGAAGCTCCGGGTTCTAGGATTCATCTATACCTGCAGTTGAGCAGCTCCCCTACAGCAATCAACTCCACAATTTTATAACAATCCCATATACTATGTTATGTGTTTTCAATATACATTTCAAACCCCATCAGATATCATTTAATTATACATTAGGTCTAATAATTAATTGTCTTAAACAGGATACGATTCACACAGCTACAATCCCGTGTACTATCAATGCCACTAACACTGGGCGCGATCTTGTTTGCTATGTCAAGGGGACAATAGCAATCTTGTGTATGGGAGTTCAAAGTACGCATTTTCAAGAAAGAATGTTTAAGTATTAATCGTAAAAGATGTTGAGTCATGGTTGGAATCAATCATCGACCTATATGAACTCTGCCAGGTGTTTACATAAATTAAAACTTCTTTTTTGTAAAAATAACAATCAAATGCAAAAGACTCTTAAAAATGGATAGTTTTGCTTTTATGATAAAATTGTTAAAATGTACTTATGTGCACCAGACAAGCTCGGGTTCTTGAATTCTTCGATACCAGCAGTTGAGCAGCTCCCTCACAGCAATCAACTCCACAATTTTATAACAATCCCATATATTATGTTATATGTTTTCAATTAACATTTCAAACCCCATCAGATATCATTCAATTATACATTAGGTCTAATTATTAATTAATGTCTTAAACGATTCACACGGCGAAAATCCCGTGAACTATCAATGCCACTAACACTGGGCACAATCTCTCTTGCTATGTCAACCAGACAATAGCTTTCTATTGATGAATGTTTTAAACAGGACACAATCCACACAGCTACAATCCAGTGAACTATTAACGCCACTACCACTGGACGCGATGGGGTTTGCTATGGCAACCGGACAATAGAAATCTATTAATCAATGTCTCATACAAGATATGACCTCAATTTGTATGTTTCAACAAAACCATAATTACTCTCAGCACTGTAATCAAAGCAGAGTTTCTGTATCAACTAATGTAATTGAGGTTTATGTTACAAGTTAAAGTTAATAAACGAATTGCAATTCCTACGTCGTTCTCTATAATCACATGATTTAGAGAACCATGTTACGTATTACAGCAAAATTAAAAATAGGCGCAATTAAAATGCAAGTCATTAGATTTATCCCATGATTTAAGCTAATCATGCTACTTGTTCCTTTGTGACACAGTTTCAATGAAAAATGGCTTTTCTATAAAAGTTTTCAAACATAGATATTTAATTATGTACACTGTACTTCAGGTTTACAGAATATCATGTTTACCCAATATCTATTACAAGCAGACCTACTATACGGATTGATTTCATTCCTCTTCAATTCATCTAGCCTGCAGGAATAGCTTTATTTAAAGGATCAAGCAATTTATCTTCAAATTTAAAAGTTCCCACATTGGACATCAAGATCAAGCCTTCAAGATCAATGAAACACCACACCAAAGTTCTGACCTGTGGCAAAATCTTGGATTTTTGTGGATAACATAAACATTGTTGTTGATTATTCCTAACATAAACATACTCCTATCTATACCTGACATGAACAGCTTTTCTCTCGTATGGATCAACGATATTTGGGAAAAGTCCAATATGTGTTGCATTAGGTATATCTCTTCTCCATACATGGTCCCCTACAACCTGAATACCAGGTTTGTGGTTTAAAAATACTTTTAAAAACATACCCTTCAATTAACATAACTGTTAAGCTGAACACTGTTTAAAAACATATCCTTAAATAAAGAATATCCTTAAATAAAGAATATCCTTAAAGGGACAGTAAAGGAAAAATGAAAGGGGGTATAGGCTGAAAGCTAATCACTTTAGCTCTTGATCGCGACCCATGAAAGTTTTATCTGATGTTACTATCTCGAGAAATTGATATAAAACTGTGTTAAAATCATACGAAAGTTCATATATGTAAAATTTGGAAAATATTAAACTTAAATCACGTGACCAGAACTATCACCAATGGCAGAGCAGTATACTGATCACGTGTCTCTGCCTGTATCACGTGACCACTTTACTGCACTGTCATTGGTGGATTTTCTGGTCAAGCAATTCGGGCGTGTAAATAATATTATGAATTAAATCTATTAAAAATAGAAATAACAAATATAAAATTAGAATTGGAGTAAACCTAAGTAATAATTAGCTTTCTCGGGGATATTATCGTTTTCAGATTGGTTGCTTATTTGCTGAATTTGATCTATTTAAACCCACTACTTTTATACAAAATTGTATATATGTTAATTTTCGTATAAATTTGACACAGTTGTAAATCAATCTCTCGAGATAGGAACATCAGATAAAACTTTCATGGGTCGCGATCGAGAGCTAAAGTGATTAGCTTTCAGTCTATACCCCCTTTCATTTTTCCTTTACTGTCCCTTTAAATAAAGAATATCCTTAAATAAAGAATATCCTTAAATAAAGAATATTCTTAAATAAAGAAGATCCTTAAATTTCAATGATATCTGCAGAACCAGAGAAGACCTACTCATCTTCCTTTCCTTTATTACACTCGTTATTTATCATGTATTTATATCTAGAACAATAAATATATTTCTAAAGTGGTGACCCCAGACAACAAATGAACCATGGCCGAAAACGTTTCCACCATAGACCAGGAGGTCTCCTGTAAACCACTACACAAGTAAACAAGTAAGTAAAATATATTACATGATATTGAAGAAAGTACTATACATATATTACTTAATATTGATATTGTTGAAGAAAGTGCATATATTACTTGATATTGATGAAAGTAAATATATTACTTGATATCTATATTGAAGAAAGTACATATATTTTACTTGATGTTGAAGAATGTACATATATTACTAGATATTGAAGAAGGTACATAAATTACTTGATATTTAAGAATGTACATATATTACTCGATATTAAATAAAGTACATATATTAGTTGATATTGAAGAAGGTACATACATTACTTGATATTGAAGAAAGTACATCAATTACTTGATATTTAAGAAAGTACATATATTACTTGATATTGAAGAAAGTACATATATTACTTGATATTAAAGAAAGTACATATATTAGTTGATATTGAAGAAAGTACATAAATTACTTGATATTAAAGAAAGTACATATATTAGTTGATATTGTAGAAAGTACATATATTACTTGAAATTGAAGAAATTACATATATTAGTTGATATCGAAGTAAGTACATATATTGTTTGATATTGAAGAAATTACATATATTAGTTGATATTGAAGAAAGTACATAAATTACTTGGTATTAAAGAAAGTACATATATTTGTTGATATTGAAGAAAGTACATATATTAGTTGTATTGAAGAAAGTACATATATTACTTGGTATTGAAGAAAGTACATAAATTACTTGATATTAAAGAAAGTACATATATTACTTGATATTGAAGAAAGTACATACATTATTTGATATTGAAGAAAGTACATCAATTACTTGTTATTGAAGAAAGTACATAAGTTACTTGGTATTAAAGAAAGTACATCAATTACTTGATATCAAAGAAAGTACATATATTACTTGATATTAAAGAAAGAACATATATTACTTGGTATTGAAGAAAGTACATATATTAATTGATATTAAAGAAAGTACAGTACATATATTACTTGATATCGAAGAAAGTACATATATTACTTGGTATTGAAGAAAGTACATAAATTACTTGATTTTAAAGAAAGTACATCTATTACTTGGTATTGAAGAAAGTACATAAATTACTTGATATTAAAGAAAGTAAATATATTACTTTATATTGAAGAAATTACATATATTAGTTGATATTGAAGAAAGTAAATAAATTACTTGGTATAAGAAAGTACATATATTGGTTGATATTGAAGAAAGTACATATATTACTTGATATTGAAGAAAGTACATAAATTACTTGATATTGAATCTCCTTGACTCCCATATTACATCTTTCCCATGTAATCTTTATCTCCCTCCCATATTCCAGAATACCCTCGGTAAACCTGGAAAACATTTGAAATTTGCAGTTCTTTAAAAACTTGGTTACCCACAAAGGATGAGACTTCAGAGACGACTATAAAGAATTTATACCGTCTGTTTTCTTACGTTGATAATTCTTTGCAACTATAAACTTGTTACTTTCTTTGTGAAATCGTTAAAACTGTCCTTAAAAGACTATATCCAAGACTATATATTCAAGCTTGGATTCGTCATTTTCAAAGAATTTTAGATTAAAGTCTTTATAGTCTCCTTCTTTGTGGGCAACTCTGTACTAAAACTTAAATTAAGTATCTAAGTATTACCTTCCAAGCAGACCAGTCCGAAAATCAGGATAAATGAAAACCAGATCATCTCCTAACAACATAATTTTTAACAGGATGTAGATCTATTGAACCACAATGGTCCTAATAATCTTATATTCTATTGAACCACAATGGTCCTAATAATCTTATATTCTATTACCTATTTCAGTTTTACCATAATAAACGCACATGCTTTACTATTGTAATTCAATCCATCCTGACTTAAATTGTGATTAGGAATAAAAATATCTCTCCGACCTGTAAGAAAGCCTTGAGTATCCGGTTTTCCATAAATAAATCCGTCCCGTCTCTCCCGGCCGGCCATCTGCCATGTGACTCCGGCAGGAGTAGAACTGGTTCCGCCACTATAGAATATCAATTCAGAGTTTGGAACTTTTGAATTATTAAAACCACATACTTTTGGTCTGGTGTTTTGGATATTTTAAAAATTTAAGAACCAATTATTAAGCGCTTCATTTATACTGTGAAAGCTCTACTGCATGCTAAAGTTTAGGACATAATTGAATTTTGTTGATGGAGAATTTCTTCTTACTATCTATCAATGAGCTGAAAATTAATGTACTATTTATTACCTTGAATAGTCTGGGTGGGGGGGCGTTTTGCGTTTGGCGCCCCCCCTGTATTTTTTTGGTCCTGACACTCTCATTTTTGACACTATCACTGCGAAATTTTGTGACTTTTAATGAATAGAAATTTAAAGGATTTTTTGCTTAAATTTTTTTTTATTTATAGGGTACAGGGCGAAAAAAAGTCCGGTCTGTGAAAAACAAATCTAAAATAGCCCACAACTTTTTGTGACAAAAGGTATAGATCTAAAACTATATTTTTGAAAAGCCCTTGAATAATGCATGAAGAAACATGTGTCACACTCACACTTTGATATTTTTTTCAAACAAAAACTAAATATTTTTTTCATTTTTTTACCCATTTTTAGGCATTTTTTTCACCTTTCCTAGCACCCAAACTATTAATGCTATCGGTCTAATTTTTTTTCTTTCGGATTTTTCTGAATAATTTCTTTTTTACAGTTTGATTCATTTTTCAAGGGATTGTTCACTAAGCCTGGAATATAAAGGGATTGTTCACTAAACCTGGAGAGAATATAAAGGGATTGTTCACTAAACCTGGAGTATAAAGGGATTGTTCACTAAACCTGGAGAGAATATAAAGGGATTGCTCACTAAACCTGGAGAGTATAAAGGGATTGTTCACTAAACCTGGAGTATAAAGGGATTGTTCACTAAACCTGGAGAGAATATAAAGGGATTGTTCACTAAACCTGGAGAGAATATAAATGGATTGTTCACTAAACCTGGGGAGAATATAAATGGATTGTTCACTAAACCTGGAGAGTATATAAAGGGATTGTTCACTAAACCTGGAGATAATATTAAGGGATTGTTCACTAAACCTGGAGAGAATATAAAGGGATTGTTCACTAAACCTGGAGAGAGTATAAAGGGATTGTTCACTAAACCTGGAGAGAGTAAAAAGGGATTGTTCACTAAACCTGGAGAGTATATAAAGGGATTGTTCACTAAACCTGGAGAGTATATAAAGGGATTGTTCACTAAACCTGGAGAGAGAATATAAAGGGATTGTTTACTAAACCTGGAGAGTATATAAAAGGATTGTTCACTAAACCTGGAGAGTATATAAAGGGATTGTTCACTAAACCTGGAGAGAGTATAAAGGGATTGTTCATCCTGCAGTAGTCCATTGGAGTGTACATAGTACTTCTTCTCATTTCTGTTTGTAGGTTGATTCAATTTTTATTAACAGAATTGAATATTTTTAAGTAATCGATGATCTCAGTATTTATATTTAATCTGCGGTTTAATTATTTTAATTTATGTGCTTGCAAAAGTAACCCGTTCCTGTAGAATAAGTATAGATTTGGCCCCTTCGAACCAAAAACTAAAAAAATCAAAAAAAGTTTTTTAAAAAGAATTTATTTTGATAAAGTTGAATAATTTACCTGTAGTTAAACTGTTCCACCAAACACGAATATTATCTCCTATTTTTCTGCAAACACAGGAAATATAAAAAGCAAATTTTAAAAAATCAAAGGAATATTTACACTACTTACAGAATATGTCCCTCTTTTGTTTACTTATTGTAATTTTCTACAGAATGAATCATTGGAAGGAACCAGAGGCGTATTCAGGGGGGGGGGGCTATGGGGGCTAAGCCCCCCCCATGGACCAGTGAAATCTATTGATTTCAGGGAGTTTTCAGGCCCCAACGGGTTCTGAGCCCCCCCCCCTGGGAAGATAAAAAAATTTAAACCCCCCCCCAGGAAAAATTCCTGACTACGCCCTTGGAACCGGCCCATTGTGAAAAGTACTTGCCACATTTTCGATGCGTCACTTGAATGCGTCATTTTCGATGGATGCGTCACTTGAAATTAAAATTAAGTTTTTGGTTTTTCTTTATGGTAAAAAAAAAATCTTGTTGGAATTTCTATTTAATAATTTTGATCTATCAGGAGAAAAAATCAGCACCCTTGAATGTAAGCGTGCAATCAATTAATATAATCTTATTTGCATTTATTTAGGATTTCAGCTTTTTATAGATTTCCTGTTATTCCATTTCTGGTTCTCTAGATTACTGCATGTACTTCTAATCGTCATGTTTAAACTACTTCTTGCAAATCCAACAAACAAACATACTTAAAAAAAATAGAATATCAAGGGAAAAAAACCTTTATAAATATTCTTAGACTTATAACATTCGGTTGTATTGGACTGGGATGGGCATTTGCTTGTATTGGACTGGGATTAGGATTAGCTTGTATTGAACTGGGATTAGAATTAGCTTGTGTTGGACTGGGATAAAGATTAGCTTGTATTGGACTGGGATTAGGATTAGCTTGTATTGGACTGGGATTAGTATTTGCTTGTATTGAACTGGGATTAGAATTCGCTTGTGTTGGACTGGGATTATATTTTTGGTTGTATTGGACTGGGATTAGGATTAGCTTGTATTGGACTGGGATTAGGATTTGCTTGTATTGAACTGGGATTAGGATTTGCTTGTATTGGACTGGGATTAGGATTTGCTTGTATTGAACTGGGATTAGGATTTGCTAGTATTGGACCGGGATTAGGATTTGCTTGTATTGGACTGGGATTAGGATTCGCTTGTGTTGGACTGGGATAAGGATTAGCTTGTATTGGACTGGGATTAGGATTTGCTAGTATTGGACCGGGATTAGGATTTGCTTGTATTGGACTGGGATTAGGATTAGGGATTATCTTGTATTGGACTGGGATTAGGATTATCTTGTATTGGACTGGGATTAGGATTTGCTAGTATTGGACCTGGATTAGGATTTGCCTGTATAATTGTATTGGACTGGGATTAGGTTTTGCATGTCATAAGATCGAATTCTAGGGAAAATAAATGACAAATATTTATTCCTATCTAACTCAAGTTAAAACGAGAAAAAAAAACATTTCTTTTTGAACTTTTAGTTTTTCTGATTTCATTAAAAGATACGTTCTTCAAATACTAATCCTGAAGGGAACTAAAAACTGGCCACACACTGAAATTGTCTGGTCCCTGTGATGCACACCCTTTGCTTAAAATATCTATCAAGTAAATTTCCTAATTTGAAATATAAAAAGGTCTACACGAGATCATATTGCATGCAAAGATTGTATTTTAAAGGGAGTGTTTACTTCATTTCCTTTCTAATGATTACAGTAATTTTTTATTAAAAACAGTATTTTCAGGTTTAACAGGACTTTAAGCGTACAAAGGTACCCTGGAAACTTTAATCTGATCTTAAAATGTTTCCAAACTCGAAAAATGTTTAATTTCGGAAAATTCTCCATTGCTACTTATTAACAGAAAATGCTCATGCCACTTTCGGAGAGAACCCGCAAAATATAACAAATAAGGATACAAAACATGGATATCTCATTCACACTTGATCATACAAAGCTTTTAAGGGTACCACTGTATATCGGACCTTGCCATTTTTGCATGGATGGGCACTCGAAAATACGCTTACAGTCCCTTTAAGACATTGATATAATCTATCTTAACCTGAGACAAACACTAAGACCTTCATTTGTATCTGAAAAAAAATATGAAATAAGTCAGAAATTTGAAGAATGTGGAAGGAAATAACTTTATCACTTTATTTTAGTTGCATCGTGGAAACACAACAGGTCTAATCATATTCTTTTTTAAACAAAGAACTACAAAAATGTAAAATCTAGAAAACTATTTGAAGAAAAAATATAATTGGAAAAAATGACATAGAATTCCATGCTTTAAATGAATTGATAGTCGAACTTGTCAAAATGATTAACAATTGACTAAATGAAAATTTGCAAAAATATAATAATTTAAAAAATAATTATAACGCACAGTCCAAAAATCCACAAATTTAACTTGTGATGTAATTAACATGCTAAATGATTAATTAGCTAATTGATTAATTAGCTAATTGATTAACTTTGCAAATAGTTACCTTTTTAAGAAATTTTTTTGATCAATAATCATAATTTGTTAAATATAAACTTCGTTCAATTGATAACTTAATGATCCAATAGACTGGAAGTCACAAGATGATAAACTTGTTAAATGAACTTTGGTTTAAAATCACTAATGTCCACTCTGCCACGATGGTACCCATGAACTGTAATTGTATTATAGGTATACACAATAAATTCTAATTGAGTAATGAGTACAGTTGTAAAGTGCGTTATTTGGTTATAGTTAAGCTCATGGTTTTAATGCAAGGAAAGTTATTTCAGTGGTGTACGAATTTTTTGTACTGCAGTGTACTGTCTTTGGGCTCTAATGTAAACACAAGTGTAGGGGTGTCACAGACTGAATGGGATCCATCTTTCAAATAAAAAATCAATGAAATATTCTGGTCATAGTAAATTGCAACATAAATGATCAAAATCATCAAAATTAAAAAAAAAAACTTTAAGTTATTCAATTGTAAAGTTTAACTAAGGTTATAGAAAAACTTCTGCATTTTTAATTCTCTAACAATGAGACCTAATAAACATACTAATTGGATTACAACATCTTTTCTGTTGAAAATCTTATAAAAGCCGGCCATATTAATCCCAAGAACAGAAATAAACCATCAGACTTTAATGTTGTCTACATTATGCTTTTTTTGGGGGAAAGGTATATGGTTCAATACTTAAAAGGAAAGCATCGATGAAAATTCTTTTGTTTTAGGCTTCACTTTATGGTGGTAGGCTATTATATCAATAAAATGAAGACAACTTTCGATTTCAATTTTGATTTATAACAAGCTTTTAAACAGCATGGATGCACAGAAACATGGACATAAAATTAAACCTGTTTCACTTAAATTACTAGTAAATTTGTACTTCAAATGAAGCTTCTTAACAATACAAAATTAAATAAAAAGTAGTCTTCATTTTATTGACATAATTGCCTACCAACGTATAGATAAAAAGTAGTCTTTATTTTATTAATCTAATCGCCTACCAACCTATAGTCATACTATACTGAAGAAAATAAAACAATGAATGCATCATATTTAGCCAAATTTATTCAAAAAATAAACTGAACTTTTTGCTTTGAATTTCTTACACAGTTGGTTTTGTGTTTTTCCTTGAGTTGAGTATTAAATATATAATAAATGTAAGAGACAAATGTATTCAAATATATAATAAATGTAAGAGACAAATGTATTCAAATAAATAATATTAAGAGACAAATGTATTCAAATATATAATGAATGTAAGAGACAAATGTATTCAAATATATAATGAATGTAAGTGACAAATGTATTCAAATATATATTGAATGTAATGTTATTATTGAGGATCATCAAGCTGCTCAGCGAGGAGAAGATCATCAAGATGCTTAGCGAAGAGAGGATCATCAAGATGCTCGTTGAAGGGAGGATTATCAAGCTGCTCAGTGAGGAGAAGATCATCAAGATGCTCAGCGAAGAGAGGATCATCAAGATGCTCGTTGAAGGGAGGATTATCAAGCTGCTCAGTGAGGAGAAGATCATCAAGATGCTCAGCGAAGGGAGGATCATCAAGTTGCTCAGGGTGTTCAGTCCTCTTGAAGACAGTTCCTGGCATTAGCTTGAGTTTGTTGGGAAATTGTTCATTCCAAGGGCCGGAACAATCCAGTTCTTTCAAAGCACTTTTCACACATATTGTCAACCTGAGAACTTTCAGTGGCTTCCCATAGCTTGCTCACAACAAAATATTTGAGCGAACTAGACTCGACATTTTTTAATTTTAAATCCTATATAAGATTTTTTAATTCAACCTTTGTGCTGTTTCATATAAATGTAAAACTAAACCAAATTCAGCAATTTCATATATGACCATATACCGCAACTTACAAAAATAGTTTAATAGTTTTGTAGTCAAAGAGAATAGAATATATATTAGAGGGGAATTTACAGAATCTCTCGGTATGAATTTTTTCAGTCCCTTTCAGCCTGAATTTAAATTTCGAATTTTTTAAAGCTGTTAAATAAACTTTATATTAAATTAGGTATAAAAAAATCATTTGATTTATAGTTATAACGGAAAATCATCGTTTGTAAAGTGAAAGGCATAGAGTCTATGTGAAATGATCATTGGTCAATTATGAAACCAGCCTATTTCATAATTTGGTTTTCTTTTAATATTAATTTTAGATTTTCTATAAAATGATATTCCAGGGCCCAAACGGTTATATAGCATAAATATGTGAAGTACACTTGCAGTATGGAAACAGTACAACAAAATGGCCTTTTTACACTTTTTTCAAGTAAATTCCTCTCTAATATATATTCTTTTCTCTTTGTTTGTAGTATGCATAACTTTTAATATGCAATACTTACTTGCATATTTGTTTTTTAATGTCCTGTAAATGTTACACTGGGCGTAGAAAAAATTTCGCGACTAAAGATATACAAACCTGATAATAATATTTTAGTAAGAAGTAATTTTGGTTAGGCTAACATCTTTTATATTTAAATGGTATTCTTAAACAACTTTGTACTTCAGGATCGTACTGCAAACAGTAGTTGTAAACCACAGACTAGTGGCCAATTTCTTATTCATTTAACCATAGGTACAATTATAGGTCGTATCTATCTATCTACACTGCTCTGGTAAAGCGTAACCATAGTGTGACTGTATGGTTCTACCTATGGTAGAGCGTCTAAGAAATTGGCCATAGATATACACAGACAGCTCATAAACTCTCGCGCGCTGGGCTAAGCAAGTCTATAGTTGTGCCGGTACGACAAGTTACATTTCCTAGAAAGTTTTTTGACTACCACCTAACGACCACTTATTGCATGTAATATCCATTCAGGGCCGAGGCTAAGTTTTACAATTTTTAAATAAATACTCTAACTTGTAACATAAAACATAAAATTTATGAATTTAGTTTATTTTTAAGGTTTTGTGTTTCGTATTCAAAGGATCCTGAAATATCCCTGAATGTGCAGACGTCAGCTTATTGTACGGACCTCGCTCAAGAAAATACGCATATTCTAGTCTTTAATAGATCTCCGTACTCTCTTATCTTTAGTACAGACTTTTGTATGGACTATAGAGAAGATTATTTAGTTGGAGCACAATAATCAATAGGTCTATTTGCAAGCTGATAAATCGATTTGCCAATCACTTTTGAAAGGAAAGCTAAAAACTAGTGCTTGTTGTAAAATCTACATGTCTAAGGCTATAAAAAGTATAAATGAGATAGTGAGGGAAAACCTAAGGCCATGAGGCGTTGCGATACTTTAAATTCGACCCGGTCTTAATAGCAGCCTGGATCTATATGGGAGCAAGCTAGAACATTAAAGTTATAAACACTATTTTACTACGTATACAAAAACATTTTAGGGGGCGGGGAGCTCAGCAGTCAGCACCAATTGAGACCTCAAAACCCCCCTAGAAACCTCTAAATCTATTTCAATGTTAAACTTGATAAAATGATAAACTTGATAAAATGTTAAACTTGATAAAATGATAAACTTGATAAATGATAAACTTGATAAAATGATTAACTTGATAAAATGATTAACTTGATAAAATAAATTACTTTATAAAATGATTAACTTGATAAAATGATTAACTTGATAAAATGATAAACTTGATAAAATGATTAACTTGATAAAATGATTAACTTGATAAAATGATTAACATGATAAAATTATTAACTTGATAAATGATTAACTTGATAAAATGATTAACATGATAAAATGATTAACTTTGCAAAATGATTAGTTTAACTGAAATGAGTTTGACTGTATAGGTCCAGGTTCAGATTTCAACCTGTACTATTCAACTTTACTCCGGGTATACATATAAACTTACACAAACAGATTCCGAACAAAACAAGTTCATTCATCGTTGCTGTTTAAACTTTGGGTTCAAGTCATCTATCTTTATTTAATTCATGAAAATAAAAATATGTATTAACAAAAAAGGATGTTTGAAAAAGGTATACATGTAAATTTAAATATAAAAAGCTTTTGAACAAAAAATGAGCATTCATCCAACTTTTTTTGTCTTCAATTAATTTATTTTAAAATAATTTTATTAAACATAAATATCTACTTAAAAACATTTATTGTTTGAAAAAGGTTACGCTTAAAAAGATTCTGAACATAAAAAGATCATTCTCAACCCTAAACAGACTGGTTTTTTGTTGTTGTTGTAATTTTGCAATTTTAAGGCTTAGGTAGGGTACTAAAAGCTAAAAAGCTACTATTTTCTTGAACATTTTTTGTAAAAACCTTTCTAGCTTTGACTGGGGCGCACAGATGCGTGCCCCCTATCCCCTTGTGAGGTAAGATTTTAGGTGAATCAAAAAACATATTTATATAAATATTTTTATATCGTTAAAGATTTCACATTAATGTATTTTCAAAAAAGATATCTATCAAACATCTCCTCATTCTGCCATGCAGGGGTATAGGGCTAGTGCTGAGTGGACACTAAAAACTGAAAATGTCATTATGCAATTCATAATTATTAAAGTATTTGACAAAAAATATTAATTTCCGGGATAACAATTTTAGGAGAATATGCATGATTTTTAAATATCTAATTTTAAATGCGGAGGAAAGATCCTCGATGAATATGTTATTGTTAATGCTCTTTTTTTTCGACGGACTTTCCTGTGAAATTTGGACTAATGGACTATGATGTACCCCCCCCCTTCCTACTTATATTTCTTATTTCTTAAACATATTTTAAACTATTAAGGTCAGTGTTAGCAAATTAATTGACTATTAAAACTAAAAAAGGATTAATTAAATCTTGTTCTTAACACAATCTTGAAATTATTCCAAGCCATCTTTAAATATTAAATACAATTATTTCATCTCTGAGAGAAAAATTGTCGTCTTTATTCGGGTTTTTAAAGGGATTGTTAACTTATTAGAAAATAAACATAACAACCTAATTTATTTATCTTAATAATCATACTAAACATGTTCCCGGGAGCTATAACGTCCAATTTCGCCCTAAATATTAATAAAGAAAGTTCACAACATCAGGTTGCAAAGATGTAAGAATTTGAAAAGGAGAGTTTGTGGCAAGTGTTCAATTCCTTTAAATAGATACGTACATTCCAACCTATCCAAATCTATGGATCAACTGTTTTCAAAAAAAGATTTCTTGTTTAAACAAGATACTGTAAAAGTAACACTTGTTAATATTTGTTTATTTCTATTGCAATTATAATCTGAAGTGAGGCAGGATTATTAATAATCTAATGTGAGGCAGGATTATTGATAATCTGGGGTGAGGCAGGATTATTGATAATCTGAGGTGAGGCAGGATTATTATTAATCTGAGGTGAGGCAGGATTATAAATAATCTGAGGTGAGGCAGGATTATAAATAATCTAAGGTGAGGCAGGATTATAAATAATCTGAGGTAAGGCAGGATTATTGATAATCTGAGATGAGGCAGGATTATAAATAATCTGAGCTGAGGAAGGATTATTGATCATCTGAGGTGAGGCAGGATTATTAATAATCTGATGTGAGGCATGATTAAAAATAATCTGAGGTGATAATCCTTCTCACGTGTCTGTTATAAATCCTTCTCCTATTCCTCTTCCTAAGGCTAGGCTCTGATTCCTGTTCCTAATCATTTTCCTATTCCTGTTCCTTAATTCTTCTTCTATATTAATGTTCATAATCCTAATTCTATTCATGTTCCTAATCTTTCCCCAGTTCCGGTTCCTGCTCCTGTTCATATTCCTAATAATTCTTCTATTTCTGTTCCTTAATTCTTTTCTATTACTGTTCATGATCTGAGGTGAGGCAGGATTATTGATAATCTGAGGTGAGGCAGGATTATTGATAATCTGGGGTGAGGCAGGATTATTGATAATCTGAGGTGAGGCAGGATTATTGATAATCTGAGGTGAGGCAGGATTATTGATAATCTGGGGTGAGGCAGGATTATTGATAATCTGAAGTGAGGCAGGATTATTGATAATCTGGGTGAGGCAGGATTATCAATAATCTGGGGTGAGGCAGGACTTTTAATAATCTGAGTTGAGGCAGGATTATTGATAATCTGGGGTGGGGCATGATTATTGATAATCTGGGGTGAGGCAGGATTATTAATAATCTGAGGTGAAGCAGGATTATTGATAATCTGAGGGAAGGCAGGATTATTGATAATCTGGGGTGAGGCAGGATTATTAATAATCTGAAGTGAGGCAGGATTATAAATAATCTGGGGTGAGGCAGGATTATAAATAATCTGAGGTGAGGCAGGATTATTGATAATCTGAGGTGAGGCAGGATTATAAATAATCTTAGGTGAGGCAGGATTATTGATAATCTGAGGTGAGGCAGGATTATTAATAATCTGTGGTGAGGCATGATTATAAATAATCTGAGGTGAGGCAGGATTATTTATAATCCTTCTCACGTGTCTGTTACAAATCCTTCTCCTATTCCTCTTCCTAAGGCTAGGCTCCGGTTCCTGTTCCTAATCATTCTCCTATTCCTGTTCCTTAATTCTTCTTCTATATTAATGTTCATAATTCTAATTCTATTCATGTTTCTAATCTTTCCCCAGTTCCGGTTCGTGCTCCTCTTCATATTCCTAATAATTCTCCTATTTCTGTTCCTTAATTCTTTTCTATTACTGTTCATGATCTTAGGTGAGGCAGGATTATTGATAATCTGAGGTGAGGCAGGATTATTGATAATCTGAGGTGAGGCAGGATTATTAATATTCTGAGGTGAGGCAGGATTATTAATAATCTGAAGTGAGGCAGGATTATTGATAATCTGGGGTGAGGCAGGATATTAATAATCTGGGGTGAGGCAGGATTATTGGTAATCTGAGGTGAAGCAGGATTATTGATAATCTAGGGTGAGGCAGGATTATTGATAATCTGAAGTGAGGCAGGATTATTGATAATCTGAAGTGAGGCAGGATTATTGATAATCTGGGATGAGGCAGGATTATTAATAATCTGGGGTGAGGCAAGATTATTGATAATCTGGGGTGAGGCAGGATTATTGATAATCTGAGGTGAGGCAGGACTTTTAATAATCTGAGGTGAGGCAGGATTATTAATAATCTGAGGTGAGGCAGGATTATTAATAATCTGAAGTGAGGCAGGATTATTGATAATCTGGGGTGAGGCAGGATATTAATAATCTGGGGTGAGGCAGGATTATTGGTAATCTGAGGTGAAGCAGGATTATTGATAATCTAGGGTGAGGCAGGATTATTGATAATCTGGGGTGAGGCAGGATTATTATTAATCTGAGGTGAGGCAGGATTATTGATAATCTGGGGTGAGGCAGGATTATAAGTAATCTGAGGTGAGGCAGGATTATTGATAATCTGGGGTGAGGCAGGATTATTAATAATCTGAGGTGAGGCAGGATTATTGATAAGTTTAGGTGTGGCATGATGACAAATAAACTGAGGTGAGGCAGGATTGATAATAATCCGAGGTGAGGTAGGATTATTGATAATCTGATGTGAGGCAGGATTATTAATAATCTGATGTGAGGCAGGATTATTGATAATCTGAGGTGAGGCAGGATTATTAATAATCTGAGGTGAGGCATGATGATAAATAATCTTAGGTGAGGCAGGATTATTAATAATCTGAGGTGAGGCAGGATTATTGATAATTTGAGGTGAGGCAGGATTATTAATAATCTGAGGTGAGGCAGGATTATTGATAATCTGGGGTGAGGCAGGATTATTGATAATCTGGGGTGAGGCAGGATTATGAATAATCTCAGGTGAGGCAAGATTATTGATATTCTGAGGTGAGGCAGGATTATTGATAATCTAGGGTGAGGCAGGATTATTGATAATCTGGGGTGAGGCAGGATTATGAATAATCTGAGGTGATGCAGGATTATTGATAATCTGGGGTGAGGCAGGATTATTAATAATCTGAGGTGAGGCAGGATTATTGATAAGTTTTGGTGTGGCATGATGATAAATAAACTGAGGTGAGGCAGGATTGTTAATAATCCGAGGTGAGGCAGGATTATTAATTATCTCAGGTGAGGCAGGATTATTGATAATCCTTCTCACGTGTCTGTTACAAATCCTTCTTCTTTTCCTGCTCCTAAGGCTAGGCTCTGATTCCTGTTCCTAATCATTCTCCTATTCCTGTTCCTTAATTCTTCTTCTATATTAATGTTCATAATCTTAATTCTATTTATGTTCATAATCTATTTCCCGTTCCGGTTCCTGCTCCTGTTCCCAATTTAACAGAAAGAGGATCAGAGGCTATCACGTGATATATACCGAGCTGGGTCTTTTCTTTCTCCTCGTTTCACCCTGTGATGTTTACTTTCTTTGTGTATTGATGAATATCCACTATTTATTGATTAAACAAATGAAAGGAAATTACACTTTTCATCACAAAACTATTATAGCTTCCAACTTGCCGTAACCTACGAGAAACAACGTATTTTTGATTAAAGTGATTGTTCATCATCATCATTCTTATAACCCCAATGCTCATCAGCCCAATAGTTTCATCTTAATTATGTATTTAAATGAAACAAAAACAAAAATATAGATTTTAAAAACCTAGAAAAAGAGCAAGTTAACACAAAATATAATTCATACAGTTAAATATTGTAGAGATCTTGTTGCATTATAAACCGTTAGAAAATATATTGTAAAATTTCAAAAAAGAAAGTTTTTTGTCATGAATTCTGTCAGAACACCAATTTTTATTTTGCTATTCTCTTGGTTCAGAAAAAAAGTAAACTGAATTTATTCATCAAATTAAAAATATAATAGTTTATATATATATTAAGTTGTGATTGATTTTGTATGTTAAGATGCCGCCTGAAAAATATTTAATTTATTGTAACTAGATTGGGAACCCAGCTCTGCCTGGAAACTGAACAAACTGACAAACAGAGATTACTACTCTATATATATAGATTTGTAACCAAGAGAATCGTTAGATTGTTTTGTGGCACACAATTCACACAATTCACTCCTATTTTTCATAATTTTTTTCCTAAACAGAACATTATCACAAGAATTTGATGGATTAAAAATCAAACTGCCCAAATATTCAGTAAATAAATGTCACAAAATAACAAGCTTGTAAAAAAAGAGTATAAAAAGTTGAAAAAAAGAACGAAATAGATAAAGGATGTCAAAAATTTGCACAAAAAAGAATTGCTTAAAATACATACTTCAATTAAAACTTTTTTCACACTCTTTAAGAATAAACGATTTTGTCAAAATTATTTGCAAAAAAAAATACATTTAATTCTTATAAATTATGAGTTCATCGTTCATTAAAAATACAAAATTTCTGTCATTTTTAGAAATGAATTACTTAAAGGGAGTGTTCGATAAAAATGAAATGGGGTATAGGCTTACGGCGAAAAATTATCGCTTTTGATCGCTACTAATCTTACTTCTATCTGTTTCGTCTTTAAGGAAAAAAATTGTTAAAAACTACTTGTATCACAGAGCGTAGAGTCCATACAAATTGAGATCCCAGTCGTCTGTTGCAACAGTCTCAATATGTATGGACTCTACCTTATTTGGTATGAGTCGTTATTAAAAAATTTTCTCCTTTTAGACGCAACAAATAGAAGATTAGTAGCGATCAAAAGCGATTATTTTTCGCCGTAAGCCTAAATCCCTTTAATTTTTTGCGAACACTCCCTTTAACGGGACAATTTTTAATTAAATTAAACAACTAATTATGAATGTCAATTATCCTAGTTGTAAATTAGATAAAGATGGATCAGGGATTAGACGAGTGTGCTGAAAGTAAGACGACATTAGAGGAGATAAATTCCGAAGTAAAAAATCAGGCCACAAGATTGATGATAAGTGCTTTGCTGGAAGATTCAGTGGATCAGCTTGCAATAGTATCCGTCACCTTGGGTAAATATACAGTTGGACCCATAAAGGTGTGCAATAGGAAGAGATAGATCCATGTTTTAATTTCAAACTCAATAAACATGAAACACACTTAACCATTAAGTTTAATAAATTAATATTGAAGATGTTGGTAAAACTACTTCCTTCATAAAATTTCGAGAATTTCCAAATTTTTTGAAAGTTCCACAAATATCTAATTATCTTTCTGTCTTTTCTTTTATTTAAAAGTTTTTTCGCAAATTTAGTCTAAACTTAAGAAAACGAAACCAAAAAGAAAATTTTCAATTGTTGGCACTAGATTTGAAAAAAAAGAAAAATTTTCTCAGGAAAGGTTTTTTAACTCAATAGTAATTTATTCGAACGAAAATCACAAGTGCAATTATTAACTCGTTGAATTGAACTCAAATAGATTGACAATCTATTTTGCTGAACTACACTTGTATTTCTCAGAAATACAAAACGTTGAAATTATATACAGGTTGAGTCAAAAAAAATATTTCTATCACACTTTAAAATTTTAAACCGATTAGATTAGTAGTTTTGGAGACAATGTGCGAAATATACTTCAGAAAAACATATTTTACTGCAGATACACTCTCGTATGCGTATTTTTCTATTATTCTAATATATAAACTTTTATTTATCTCAAAAATTCTTTTTTTAAAAAGAATTTAGAAAGATTAAAAATCATCAATTTCGTGTATTTTCTGCTCATCTGATCTGTTTCAGATTTTAAGGTGTGATAGAAATAATAAATTCCAGCACTTTTTTATAGTTTCGTGGATTTTTTAATAGTCAGATTGCCTATAAAAATCTAAAATTTCATACATATTTGTCAAAAATGAGATTTAAAAAAATACTTTAGCAAATGCATGATCTCGCTATTGACATTTTTTTTTGACCCACCCTGAATGTCTAACTAAAAAACTTAACATATTTCTTCAGGAAAGTCAGCTGAGCCCCATATGAATATGAAAAACCGACCTCTGATAGATATTCTCCGGGAGCAGGAGGAGAAGAAGAATACGGGAGGGACCGGAGATAAACCCCAATCTGACGGAGCAGAGAGTAAAGACTATAAACAACTCCACACCGAGACGGAGTACGTTAAAATGGTGCTACAGGAGACTATAAGTAAACTTTTCATTATAAATTTTTTATTAAAGTTTTAAACAGATTGAAATTTGATCACACTTAGTATACTCACATATACACAGATTTTAATCAGATTAAGAATGTAGCACAGGTTTTTCTTGAGACATTATTTCAATAACATATGATTTAGAAGATTTTTCTTTTTTATTGGTGACTAATATCTTTATTCAGGGGATAAAAGGAAAATATTGACTAATAAATCTATATTCAGGGGATATAATTAGAATATTGACTAATATCTCTATATTTAGGAGATATAAGATGAATATTGGCTAATATATCTATATTTAGGAGATATAAGGAGAATATTAACTAATATCTCTAAATTTATGGGATAAAAGGAGAATATTGACTAATATATCTATATTCATGAGATATAAGGAGAATATTGACTTATATCTCTATATTCAGGAGATATAAGGAGAATATTTGACTAATATCTCTATATTTAGGAGATATAAGATGAATATTGAATAATATATCTATATTCAGGAGATATAAGGAGAATATTAACTAATATTTCTATATTCAGGGGATATAAGGAGAATATTGACTAATATCTCTATATTCAGGAGATATAAGGAGAATATTGACTAATATCTCTATATTCAGGGGATATAGGGAGAATATTGACTAATATCTCTATATTCAGGAGATATAGGGAGAATATTGATTAATATATCTATATTCAGGAGATATAAGGAGAATATTGACTAATATCTCTATATTCAGGGGATATAAGGAGAATATTGACTAATATCTCTATATTCAGGAGATATAGGGAGGACAGGAGATCCTGTAAGAATGTATGAGAGTATATCTATGTATGAAAGAAGAATAAAAGAGAAAGAAGAAATTATTCTCCAAGAAGAAAGAATACAAAGCAAGATAAAGGTATGACCAGTATAACCATTGCCCAAACCCGTTATGTTAGACCTGATACTGGGAAAAACAATGCGAGCAAATAGCATTTTCCTTTATTATTAATCCTAGTCCTGAATCTACTGCTTTTTTGAAATGGTAAAATCACGCAACCTCTAAAATTAGTTTTTGAATGGGCTGTTGAGGCAGAAGCGCTCTCCCAGAACAGAAACCAGAATAATGCTCTTTAAAATTTAATTCCATGCATACTGTCCAACTAAAAATATTTTAGTACGCCCTCGGGTTTATCATTGAATCCCTCGGGGGTTTAAATTTCCATTGGTTCTAATTTGTCTGAGAGTAAATGATACATTGAATCCCGATAATCTAACAACTTTGCCATGGTGACTTGAATGATAAAGTTTTCATTGAATCCCGCCAGGTTTTCAGTGGGTTTTCAACTCATCTCTCGCTTGAATATTACACATAGAAAAATATATGATTTAATGATTAAGTTTGTAATTTAAGGCATCTGATCACTCGCCAATCGCCATTAATTTTGCCAAATAAAATAATTAAAGTTTAAAATATCGAAGGTTTACACCATAAAATTGCAAAGAGACATTTAAAAATAAATGTTTTTTAATGGTTGTAAATTAGGTGATTTAGGAGATGAGAAAGGAGTTGAAGGAGTTGACCTTGAACGAGGTGAAGCTGAAAAAGACCGAAATGAGAAAGATTTCTGATCTCAAGGATTGTCTGCTGGATACCAAGCGGAGGGTCGGAAGTGAGAAAATATTTATCACAAGGTTGTATATTTTAAAATAGAAAAACTCAAGTTTTAATTTTATTTAGTTCAATAAACAACAAACACCGATTTTCAAACTATTTGCTAGGACTAAATGTTGCTTTCTTTTCAAAAGTTTTAAAAACCATTTAATCTATGAAGAGCCAAAATGTTATTTTTAAGTAAAAAATGATAAGTTGAAACTCCAAATAAATAGTAATTTCGAAAACTTTTTTGTTTGTTAGTGTGTAAAAGGGTTGCCATGTGACCGACCTGCACGCGTGTGAGGGTGAGGGGGGGGGGGTCAGTCTTTTTTTCTTCATAATTCTTTGGCAACCCTAATTTTTCTAAAAAAAGGGAATCGCAAATTTTGACATCAAAAACAAGAAGAACATTTTCAGAATGGAAAACTTTTAATTCTTAGCAAAAGGAATTGAATCTTTGCCACAAACTACGATTTTTTAATCTCTATACATCTTTGGAACCCATTGGCACAGACCTTAGATATTTCAAACAATGAATTCTGTTTGATCAAATCAGGTTTCATTGATATAGAAATTACAAAATTTGAGTTTGTGTTAAAATCTATTATCAGATAAAAGTTTAAAGTTTAAAGTTTGAATCTATGTTGTTACTTTTAGAATTTCGTTAACAATCCCTTGAAACATTGCAGGCAGGAGAAGGTTCGGGAGGAGACCTGGAAGGAGAGGTTGAGGAAGGACGAGGAAGAGCTCGGCAGAACAGTTAGAAACTTCGAGATAGGAATACAACAAGAGGATAGAGTTCATCAGGAGATTGAAAACTTTCTCAGAGAACAACAGGTTCGTATTAATAGAACTGAGTTTTGCCACAAATTCTGATTTTACAATTGATGTATCTTTGCAACCTGATGATGTAAGATATTGAAATGCAAAGATATAAGGATACGAAAATCACAGTTTGTGACAAAAACTCAATTCCTTTCATCACATTAAACAAGAACAAGAACAAGTATGTGAGAAAGTCGGTAAAATGTGCTTTTAGTTTAATTTTGCTAAAATTCCTAAATCAGGTTTGAATTTGGAGAAAGTTGATCTTAAATATGGAGAAACAGTACTTGCAAAAAATGCATCGAATTCTCCTGGATAAAAAATGATGCTTTAATGATAAAAGATCTTTGTCTTTAATCAATTGATGTTAATAGAATTTGTATCCTTAATTCAGGAAGAGTTAAAGGAGAAAAAACTTGAATGGGAAGAAATCTACGAAAAAGATACGAAGGCCAGGAAGGCTGAGCTGAAAAGTTTGGAGGTAACATGACTTTTCAAGTATAAATACAAGTAAAAATACAAGTACAAGTACGAGTACAAGTAAAGGCAAGTACAAGTACAAGTACAAGTACAAGTACAAGTACAAGTACAAGTACAAGTACAAGTACAAGAAGTACAAGTACAAGTACAAGTACAAGTACAAGTACAAGTACAAGTACAAGTACAAGTACAAGTACAAGTACAAGTACAAGTACAAGTACAAGTAAGTACAAGTACAAGTAAATTAATCCCAATAGATAAATACATTTAAGGTTAACAAAGCTGACACAACCAGAAGACTTCAAGAGCAGCGTCAAAAGTAAGAAACTGTGTTTTCAAATTTATCTTAGAAATAGCTTGGGAACCCAGCGTTGCCCAGGTTACTCATAGTTACTCCCGCCGTTTACCCGCACTTGGTCGATTTTACTGGATAACAAAATGATTGCTATTAAATCCATTCAACTTAGACTCTTAAAAATTAAGCAAGAGCATTCCCGTGCTTCTCTCAAGTTCCCCGATCAAAATTTGAGGCAAATCGGTCAGGGGTTCCTGAGTTATGATCGGACATACAAACAGAGATTACTACTCTATATATAAAGATAATTATGGATAGATAAAGGAATTGAGTCTTTGCCACAAACTCAAATTTTCAAATTCATGTATCTTTGCAACCTGATTGTGAATACCTTTGATATTTCAAACTTAGATTATTTGATCTAACAGAATTTAGTTTGAAACCCCTAAGGTCTATACTCTATATTCGACAATGGGTTGCAAAGATAAAACGATTATAAACTAGAGTATATTCTAACGACTCAATCCTTTGCAAAGGAATTGAACACTTACCACAAACTCTAAGGATCAAGTTTTCAAATTCTTTAAAATGATACGACATTTTCATTGTTATTTTATAAAAACCTAAATCACCTGGTGAAAATGGCGCTAAGTTTAAAAATAAAAAATAAATTTCAGATTAGCTGAAGTTAAGGAGTTTGTAGAGGGTGTGAGAAGAGAGGAGGAAAGAAGACTGAGGGAGGAGGAGGAGGAGAAAAGAAGAGACATAGGGTCAAGGAAAATACAGGTATAAGGAAAATAGTAAGTAGAAAAGGAGGGGAGTGATGGAGGGAGAGGAGAGAGGAGGAGGAAGAGAAGAAAAAGGATAGAGACAAGAAAGATACAGGTATAGGGAACTAGAAGAAGAAGAGGAGAGAGAAGGGGGGGGGGGCGGAAAGAATGAGGAAGAGGAAGAAGAGGAGGAAGAGATGGGATATATAGAAGGATCAAGGAAAATACTGGTATAGGGAACTAGAAGAAGAGAAAGAAAGGAGGGAGGAGGGGGTGGGGCGGAGGAGGAAGAGAAGAAAAGGAATAAAGGATTAAGGAAAATCCATGGTTTAGGGAACTTGAAGAAGAAGAGAAGATGGGGTAGGAGGAGGAAGAACAGAAAAAAGAGGGAAAAAGGAGAAAGCGGAGAAAGAAGGAAAAGAGGGGATAGAAGGGAAAAAGGAGAAAGAGATGAAGGATGAAAAAGACCGGAACGATTCTTTAAAGAACAAATATGTTTATTATTTAGGCTTGGTGGCGAGGTGAGATGGTTCGAAGATGTCTGGGTAGTTACAGAAAACGAAAAGATCTTAAATCAAAAGTTCTCAAAATAAAAAAGCTTCGAAGTCATGTTTAAAAACTAGTTTACGGCTCAAAGGAAATATGAATGCAAAAAAATTATAATTATTTGTTTGTAGCTCTGTTTTTAACCCTCGTCTGTTTGTGGCTCTGTATTTAACCCTCGTCTGTTTGTAGCTCTGTATTTAACCCTCGTCTGTTTGTAGCTCTGTATTTAACCCTCATCTGTTTACAGCTCTGTATTTAACCCTCGTCTGTTTCTAGCTCTGTATTTAACCCTCGTCTGTTTGTATCTCTGTATTTAACCCTCGTCTGTTTGTAGCTCTGTATTTAACCCTCATCTGTTTGCAGCTCTGTATTTAACCCTCGTCTGTTTGTAGCTCTGAATTTAACCCTCGTCTGTTTGTAGCTCTGTATTTAACCCTCGTCTGTTTATAGCTCTGTATTTAACCCTCGTCTGTTTGTGGCTCTGTATTTAACCCTCTGTTACGCGAGCCATGCTGCGTGTAGAAAGTCTGTTTGTCGCCCCTGCGTATTTCTGAGTTTCTCCTGAAGTTCTGTACGGAATGTATTGTGAAAAAACTAGTTTAGGAACTGTTTACAGTCCGACTGCGCAGACGCAAGATTTCTCGCGGAGTAGTAGTTAAATTTATATTCAGTA
>NW_019396238.1:291247-292059 GCF_000591075.1 Eurytemora carolleeae | reverse complement strand
AGCATTCCGAGCGTAAGGAAGACTAAAGCTTAAGTAGTATTTTTTTGGGGTAAGCTTAACTTTTAAAATCTCAGCTCTGGTCTTCTTGAAGTTTCAAAGAAAATTAACTTGAAAATGCATTTAATAAAACTTTTAATAATCCGTTTTATAACATTTAAGGCCCCTTTTACATAAAACTTTAAGCCCAATAGTTTATAAAAGGATTGGACTTCACGAAACTAACACACAATGTTGTCAAAAAGAATTATGTTTACGTTTATCATAAGGCTTCATCCTTATCTATCATAAACAAATTGATCAGATTTTGACAGAATTCTTTTTCCAGCTTTTCCCCTGGTGTTAGTTGTCTGGTAAATTCCGCGAATAAAATATCTCAACAGTTTCAAAATAAAGAAAATTATTACATACTCGTTTTAAAATACCCTTCCGGTCTTGTTTGTATTCTTGTTGCCGGGTTAAAGGAAGTAAGTTTTTGTAATAAGCTAAGATTTTTAAAATATTTTTGTCTTTGTAACCCAGTGTCGTAGACTAAATTTAGGTATTTTAAACTATGAAATTTGTTATATCAACAATTTAATTTAAGTGTATACAACATCTGATTGCCAAGATATAGAGATTAGAAAATTTATGTTTACGACTAAGACTCAATTTCTTATACTTTTTCACTTAGTTGGATATCAAAAGCCCTAAGCAAAATGGGAAGATAAGTTTAAAAATTCCATCGAAAAATACATTTAGTAACAAATAACAACCCTAGAAATTACATACGGCTCAGTCCTAGAGAAAGATTTTCGGACCCCCCCCCCCCCTTC